>NC_056735.1:525240017-525382517 GCF_019279795.1 Protopterus annectens | reverse complement strand
GCTCTATGGCCAAAGGGTTATTTCAAGGTGACTGACATCAGAAGGTGTGCTACAGTAGGGCAATGGGAGGTGTAGTGAGTGTGAATGGATTCAAAATCATTAATCTCCGCACACGCAATTGCTTGACAGTTGTGTAGTAGTTGACTGTGCCAGAAGGCTGTACAAGGCTAGGCAAAGGAAATACCTTGGCATCAGGCCACATGACAATGGTCTCTGGTGTGGCTCAGGGGTGCATTCTCTGGATTGGCCCACACAGGTGGGTATTGTATTCACCATCCACTCATCTGAGCTACTATTGTGGGTGGCAAGTGCTGTGCAATGCTTGCCATGTATGTGATCTATATTCCATAACATGGACAGTGTCTTGGTTGTGCACATGTCCCACATGCATGTTCTGTGATGTGTGGACGTGTACCTGTGGTCTCTGAGGCATGTTGTGTGGGCAGATTGTTATCATCTGATGTGGCATTCCTGACCACATGTGGTGAGACCTGGCTATGGAATTGAGGTTATGCCTGCACCTACATTGACAACATGATACAGGTATTCAGTGGCATCTGTCCTTACAGGACATGTGTATAAGACATGGTATTCCCTTTGTGGGTTACATTTGCAGACTCTATAGTTGTTGCAGTGCCTCACAGCAAGAGGTTCTCTGGTTCAATCCTCTGCTGGGGTGCCTTCTGTGCGGAGTCTGCATGTCCTCCCTGTGGTCACGTGGGTTTCCCCCGGGTGCTCCGGTTTCCTCCTACATCCCAAAGACATGCTGTAGGTGGATTGGACACTCTAAATTGGCCCTAGGTGTGTGTGTGTGTGTGTGTGTGTGTGTGTGTGTGTGTGTGTGTGTGTGTGTGTGTGTGTGTGTGTGTGTATGTGCCATCTGTGGAAGGCTGGGCACTGGGCTGGCAACTCGACACTGTAAAACTCCACTGCCAATCATAAGTGGACAGGTGATCCACTGTGGCGACCCCTAACCGAGAAAAGCCAAAAGAAGAAGAAGACAGTTGCTGCAGACATCCAGTGGAAAACATAGCAAAGGACCACTGTAAGCAATTATTTGCCTATTTATTTATTTATTTTATTTCATTTTACTTTTGTTAACCAGGAAAGTCTGACTGGAGACAGGTCCTTTTTCTGTGGAGGCCTGGGGAGAAAAGCTCCAGATACAGTACAATACAGGTTAGGATTTCATTACATCTATGAATACAATCCAGCATGCAATGGTCAAATATTAACATCATGATTTCAGTACTATATACAAGTATATTATAGATTCATTTCAGCATTGTAGGGATGGAACAGGGTGACATGTCATTTTACTTGCTGGATAACACACTCAGTCAGGCGATGTTACACATCACAATACATTCTGATGCCAGTGGCAGTGTTGTGGTCAATAGGCATGTAGCCCTCTGCAATCACACCATGGTTACTATATGTGGGCAATATGCAGGGAACTACCAATATAGTAGATGTTGCCTAGCCAAGTGTGTTTGTGTATGAGATATGGGTGGAGAGTGTTCTCTGGATAATACAAGGGTTGCCTATATTGTTCACAGATCCATAATGTCATATGTAGGGCTATGGATTGTCTACACCATCCTCTCTGCTGTTTGACATCTGTTGTCCTTGTAAGGTGGACATTGTGACATATAGTAGGTCCTCAATATAATAAATTAGCAAAACCCACACCACAATGAATCCTGTTATTACACAATCACAGCAACCTCCACACAGGATACTGATGACAAACAAACACACACATGCCAGTACTGAGATTCAAACCCCTACTTAGTTATGTATTGCTACTATAGTGTACCGCAATTATCACATGTACTATGGAGCTTATTGAGTGGATGCTGTCCCAAGGTACTTCTAAAGTGAGGAACATCACCAGCTCTTGTAAATACTGGCATTGGGTGATGTAGTGGGTGAGAAATCCCAAAACTAATTTTACCCTAATCACACATTTGTCAGGAGTGAGGTTCAAACCTCTATCTAACTACCTTTATGGACCATTATATTACACATTTACCACATGCACCACTGACCGGACATGGTATAGGCTTCACAACAGATACTTGTAAGGTGGATAATATCTGCAGGACTGCTAAAGTCAGGCTGTGAGATGTGTACTGGCTATAAATAAGGACAACAATTGTAGGTACACACAGAAACACTTGCCACAGATGAGATTCAAGCCCATAGTTGTGTAGTTACTGCTACTACATTGTTCCGCATTTATGGTACGCACCATGGAGCTTATAGGGCTAACCCTTCTCCAAAGGTATATTTCAAGGTAGATGACATCAGCAGACTTGCTAAAGTAGGGCAATGGAAGGTGTAGTAACTGTGAATGGCCTCAAAAGCATTACTCTATACACACACATGCAGTTCCACAGTTGCCATGTCTGAGATTAGAACTCCCACCTAACTAGTACATCACACTATAGCATTACGCAGTTATCACACACACCACAGAGCTTACAGGGCTAGCCCTTATCCAAAGGTGTATTTCAAGGTGAATGACATCAGCAGCCTTGCTAAAGTAGGGCAATGGGAGGTGTAGTGACTGTGAATTGTCTCAAAAGCATTGATTCCAACACACACAGAGTTTCATAGTTGTCATGTCTGGGATTAGAACGTCTTCCTAACTAGTACATCACACTACAGCATTACGCTGTTATTGCACATGCCATAGAGCTTATAGGGCTGAATTTTGTCCAGGGAGGTATTTCAAGGTGACTGACATCACTAGTCTTGCTAAAGTAGGGCAATGGGAGGTGTAGTGACTATGAATGGCCTCAAAAGCATTGATCCCTACACACAAAGTTTCACAGCTGCCATGTCTGGGATTAGAACTCCTACCTAACTTGTACATCACACTATAGGATAACACAGTTATTGCACACGCCACAAAGTTTATAGGGATGATCCTTGTACAAAGGGGTATTTCAAGGTAACTGACATCAGCAGGCTAGCTAAACTAGGGCAATGAGGAGTGCAGTGTGTGTGAATGGGCCATAAACCATTCCTGTGGAAACACACACACAACACTCAGTCACACACAACTTTACATTTGACAGGACTGTGTATACAACTGCTAGATGAATAATGACTTGTACTGTCATGTTGCACAGTTATCACAAGCACCACAGACACTATAGTGCTGAGGGCTACCAGAAGCAAATGTCTACAGTGCTAGACATTGGCACATCATGTGATACTGGCCAATTGGATGTATGGTGGGTGGGGCAGGCCTCATAATGGGAAGCTCTTTGTCACTGTCTGTCTCTGTTTTCCCCACATCTCTGTTTTTTGTATTTTTGAAATATTATAGTGTGTTGTCCTTGGATATATGTGTGTATTCCTATCCAATGTGTGTGCAAAGCATGACTGGTGTGCAATGTGGAGTGTGTGCACAGACATCTGCGACTGACAGATATTTATAATCCACTGTTGTTGCCAGACATGGGGCTTTGTTTCTCTAAGTGTGGGCGCATTCTCAGTATGACCTTCTGTGTTGAATGTGTGAATCCATTCCAGGTAGGTTGTACTCCAGTGCAGGCATTTGTGTTCCACACCTACAGCTAGCTACCTATTTCTGCAGGATATCTGTTGATAGGTTGACAATATGGAGTCACAATGGGCAAAGGATAGTGGGATAATGTAACTAATTGTGTCTGCGCTGTTTCTGCTACATGGTTTTGGTGTTAGCAGAGATATTCAGACATATGTATTGTTTTACACTGTGATGTATTATGTCATCAACTACTGACAGATATACATATTTGCTCACAGTAATTTCCTGGGGAATACAAGATGAATGAAGCTGTGTCCAGTATTGTGGTCTGCAGCCTACATATTCTTGCACAATCATGCCATTCTGGAGGGGGAGCTGCAGGCACTTGCTGATGGGTCTGTGTAAATGGTCCAGCACCTTGGTACTGTGGTGGCTGAGGATCCCATGCTTGTACATCTATCAACATGACAGAATGGCCATATCCTGCTGTGGCCATACCGCTCAGCTGTACAGATTCACACAGGTTACCCAGAGGCAGGGCTCATATATCTGGTCATTACCCCTTCACATTGTGGTTTACGAGCAGGTATGTAGCCACCCATTCCTGTGTTTGCAGGCAGGGATAATATGGGCACACACCAGAATTTCAGACTTCACAAACTCCATGGTGCCCATGCTTCTATCCCCTCTCTGTTATTCTATCCTCTTCCTAACATTATGCAAGCAATATCTGATAAGTATCCCTATAGTTATCACTTCATCCCAGCAGTATTTAGGGGTTGGTCCACAGTTCATGCAGTACAATATGGTGGACATGCTACTGGGATTTGTCGACATGGCCTTGCATTTGTATTCTGTGGACTGTGTTATGTCGTTATTTGGGAATCCATGAGATAACATACATTGGCAGTAGGGATGAGACAAAGGCCTTTGACAGAGGACTGTAGGGCATTTGGTAGTGATGCAGTCTATCTGAAGCAGGCCAGTGCATTCTGTCACTCCTACAGTCCCAGGCTGCAAGCCACTGTATTCCCCTGGGGTGACAGGGTAGGTGTGCAAGGTGTTAATGGCAATAGTTTTTGTCCTTATTAGTCCATTGGTGTGGATGCTGGGAAGGTGCTGCTTACAGCTAGGGACACACCTGCATGGGACACCTCTTCAGCATTCTGCATTCTGTTGGTATTCCAGTACAGAAGTGGGGGTCATATTGTACTCATTCCCAACAGCAGGCATATGACCTGTGAGGAACCTGTGGCTGATGGCGGGGTGAGCTGAGTGCATGTGTGCTTTGGAAGCTACTTGCAGCTGACTCACAGATATACGTGGGGCATTCCCCTAATGCTGGCTTGTGTGGAGACATCAGCAGTTTCTCAGTACTTCATAACTGTGCCTTTTGTGGTCTGCCAGTGTTTGGCCAGACTACATCAGTATTCCATACTACACAGACAACTAATGTGCTGCTAACCTGTATGTACAGTTCCAAATGTGTGTCCATTTGACAGTAACATTTTATACACTCTCTGTCTAGGGTACTTCCAACTGTGTACTGACTGTATGTCTGGGCCCACATTCATGCCATGTCCATCTTTCAGATGTGACAGATATTACATCCGAACAATTAGTATGGATTACAGCTGGAATGGGTCTTGCTGGGATGCATTGTGTTTGGCATTGCAGTTGTTAGAACTTGGCCCTGTCATCAACAGTACTGGCCATTGGCCACCGGGACACAACCCTCCATGCCTACATGCCGACTACTTTCACACAATATACAACACACAACAACCTAACACACAGAGCCCTGCATATTGTACACATGCAACAATCTATCCTGCTAATTTGGCCAGTGCAGGTAATCTGTGCTCCACTGTTATTATACCCAGGCGTACATGTTACTACATTTTTACATAGGAATGTGGGTGGGAGGCACAACTGACAACTGTAAACATTTGCTATGACTGCACTGGAATTTCAGGTACTCCGTTGGCTTCCATTTCAGTATGTATTCTGACCTATCATGCAGACTAGAGGCATATCAGTGTAGTACAGATCTTAGGTTTTATTGACCTACATTTCAGTTTCAGACTTCTTACCCTTCAAAACTAACATCCCACTGCCTGACCTGTTGTAGTCTATCTGTGTAGGTCTGGAGGGGGGGCCGTTCTCCATTGCCATCAGTCAGAGGCCTTAGCACAGCCTTTCTTTGTGGTCATTTATACCTGTCCTGCTAGCTGAGACTGTTGTTGGGTATGTGAGCCTCACTGACATGCATGCATGTATCCTATGGATACACATTTGGCCCACCACATGCCCTGCAGTGGGATTTGTCACCTTGTCTAGTACTGCCAACTATGTTGACACCAATATTTGTTATGGATTTCATGCTGCCCATATAGGTGTCTACTATCTGCTGCCATCCCATTCAGCCACCCAATTCCCTTGCAAGCTCACATCTGTACCGTAGGTATAAGTAGCAGAACATACTACTCCATTCAGCAATTGATAGTGAGAGTGACTTACATTGTGGCTGTGCCAGTATTGAGGATGGTACTGGAGAGCTGACTATGTTGGATGCACATAGTACACTTCCTATACATGGTTAAGCACAGGTAGTGTCATGTTTGGCATTCTTTTTACTGTATGTGTGAGTCAGAGAGAGATGACATTCCCTGGGTTCCTACCGTGTCATTGTATGTGCTATGCATTGCCTCTTTGCCAAAGCCTGGGCATACTGGGCATACCTCCTTCTGCCTACAGGGGCAGGTTCAGGTTGTTCCTCCTCCATGTCACTCTGTGCCTGTGCTGGCCTTGGCAATGGTGGGGGTTGTGTGGCCCTGCCCAGTGCTGTTCCTGCTGCAGCTGTTTCTGCAGGATCATATTGTGTAGCATGGCACATACAATGACAATTTGGGTACGTGTAGCTGGAGAGTACTGCAAGGCTCCTCCATATATGTCCAGGCACTGGAACCATGACTTGAGCATCCCAAACACACGCTTTATTATGATTTTGGTTTGTGCGTGTGCCTCATTATGGAGTTCTTGTTTGGGTGTGTGTGCATTTCTGATGGGTGTTATCAGCCATGGCTCCAGTGCATAACCAGCATCTCCCACTAGGTGGCCATATGGGGTGTCCCCACTGGCAAATCTCTGGTACAGCTGCATCATATGCCAGATGTGGGAGTAGTGATAGCTTCCAGGGCTGCAAGCACACACATTCATTATAATGCCCTGGGCATTGCACACAACCTGGCAGTTGATGGAGGGGAAGTCCTTTCCGATTATGTAGACCCTACCCCGCTCACCAGGTGGTGCTTTGATGTGTATGTGCATGCAGTCCATAGCACACACTACCTCAGTGTATTCTAATATTTGGTGGAAGAGATGCATATTGCTGGTCAATGCCTCACGGGTGTTGTGGAAATATATGTGCTCACTGGCATGTGCTGACATGGCATCCAGAAACTGCTGGAGTACGCTGGATGCTGATGCCTGTGAGATTCCCATGATATCCCCAGATGGCCTTTGGAAGGTACCTGTGGCTAGTATTCTTAAGCCTACACATACCTTGATATCCACTGGGATGGGTTCCCCTCTGTTGGTTCTGTGTGTGAGGCATGGCCGGCACAGCTCAACAATTTGCTGTAGGAGGTCCCTGTCCACCCTATAGCACTCCACTATCTCCAGCTCATGTAGCCCCTGGTAGGTTACCCTGGGTCTGTACACTCTTCTCCTTCTCCTCGCTGTGGGTTGGTCATCAGCATTCTCATCCTTACCACCCTCAGCCTCTTCCACATATTGATTCATGAGAGCAAAATCAGCCCCTATCATTTTGTTGCTTTTGTTAAGTAAAATTTCCCCATTTGTGTACACCGGTGGTGTAGAGTTTGTGGGAAAAACCAGAGGGAAAGGATTTTGCATAGTTTATAGTAGTGTGCTGGACTGGGCTGTTGCCTGTGTAATTGGCTGGTTCTGATACATATCACCTGCCAGTTATGCTAGTTCTCCTTGATTACCTTCCTACTGCTGTTTTCCCTTCCCATTGCCTTCCTGTTTAAGCCCCGAGGTGTGCCGCGCAAACACAGTGCTCAGATGTGAATGGAGCTGCTATTTCCTGTTTTTTTGTTTGTTTAAAACCCGGTGCACAGCACGCACACCCGTTTAGGCAATGTAAATACTGCTAGGCACCCTCAGACACACCCCCTTTCTTAGCTGTGCTTAGCTAAGGGCAAACATGGGCCACAGAGCTCCAATAAGCTTACAGCATGCATGACACACCCCCTTATGAAGTCATCTAGCTCTTAAGCTTACACCATGGTCTTACTGCACCTACACGGTTGGGTGCAAGCTAGCACTGAGGGGAAATCTGTGATTCAGTATCATTGCCCGCATTTGCATAGGATTGGCTGCTAATGCATGGTTACAAAACCGACACTCAGCCTTCCCCGTTAGCAACCACTATTCCATGGTCTTGTTGTGTTATGCATGCTTTTGACTATTATGGCAAAATTATGATTTTGGTTTAAAAGCTTATTTCCAGCTTTTTTTATTAGTTTTGGGCCGATCCCATTTGTGCACCGCTGCCCTGTGCTTAAACGGCCAAAATCGGCCAACAAAAAAAAGTTACTTTTTATAATTTTGAAATTACTTTTCATGCTTATGGCCATATATTTGGCCTTTGGTATGCCTAACCCTTCTAATACATGTGTTTGTACGAGCTGTCATGCCTCCGTTTTGTAGTTTTCAGAAATGTATTCAGCTACTGGCTGAATACATTTCTGCAGTCTACACTATTGCTGCACGGACGCCTGCCTGCTTTCTGGATCACTAATTTACCTCATTTGCATGTTTCTTACCAGCAAATGAGGTAATTAGCATATAGGGGTTGTGTCCATGCAGGAATAGTGCAGGAGCGCTCGTGCATGTCCCTGGAGCTTATTCCTGGATCACACAGCTGACATATTGCCTGCAGCAGCTCTTGCACTATTCCTGCATGCCGTGCAGAGCTTGCTGAATCCTGGGGTATGTCTTGGTAGTTTTGCCTTTGTTTGCTATTGGTGTTATATTGAATGCAGCTTTGTGTAACTGTGTAAATGAGGTCATGAGAAAGTGCAAAGTATGTGAAAAATATGCTGGCTAACAGTCTCTGAGTAATAACTGTATATTTCTTCTGCTAATTAATGATGCAAAATGTGAATAGAAGGAATGTTCTAGAGTGTCTTGGTACATGTATTTAACTCTGTAGTTCTGCTATGCTAGGGTTGTCTATGTATATTATTAGTGAAGTTTAGATGTGCTGCTATCTAAGCAATAAATGTTTTTACAAACTCCTTTGAATGTCTTAGTGGTTTTATACTGATGACATATGATGACATAAACAGGACCAATTTTCCTGACATGAAGAAGTTCATAGGAGTGAATCTGGTTTATTGGTTGGGGTTTAAGATGGAATATACACTAGTGCCTAAAATTGCTGGTGGATTGTGGTTTTCTTTCATTATATATATATATATATATATATATATATATATATATATATATATATATATATATCTATCTACCTGTCTATATATTTGTCTTTCTATTAATCCATATACAATGTAGATAATGTTTTCCTTTGCATTATTCCATAGTTAATAGTTAACATGCCAAATATTTGAGCAACTAATGGTGTTGTTTCAAGTTCAGCATAGAAACCCCAAGAACAGAATATGATTCTTGTGTGTTTTTGCAACCTATTGTCTTGTGGGTAGAATTTCAAGTTTCATAGTAAAATGTGAAAAAGGGACCAATATATGCCCTTTTACAAAAATGTGCTATATCCATATATTTATAGGTGTTCACTGCTAAGGGCTGATATTTTACATTATACCAAGTTTCCACTGTGACTGTTGTTTCAAATTCTGCTCGGTATACAGAACACACTAATGGCTTGGAATTCTTCTTTGCTGAATTTGCCTTGGATCAGAAGTAAAAAAAAATCCTATATATTTCAGCAGAAAAAAGATTTTTTACATTTGTGATATGTCATAGGTAACATGGCAAATGTTTGAACAGCCAATGGAATTGAATCAAACTCAGAAGTGTGTTGTACTGAAGCAACTAAGGGTACCATAACATTCTTATATGCTTTTTGTAACTAATCTTCTTGCTGTTATTGCTTGAAAGTTTTATAATTAAGTCTGAAAGAAGGACTGAGTTACAGTCTAAAATGTAAGTGCTTCATCTACATATATTTATAGCTGTTCACTGTGCATTCTGACATCTTGCATTATACCCAGTTTCCATTAGAACTGTTTGCTTTGAATTTCATCTCAGCATGCACAGCGGAATAATGGATTACAATACTTATTTATTGTGTTGTTATTACATAAGAAATAAAAGACATTTATTTTTCCTGAATACACAATTTTTTATCATTAGATTTATGATCTCCTCCCTCTGATTAGATTAGTCCCATGTAATGTAATCTACATAACATGAAGATAATGCTGTGTATGTGTCTTTTACTGTTAGGCCAGTATTCATAGTCTGGGGCTTTGGAAATGACTTATGGCTATCTGTGAATAGTGGCGCCACACAGATGTGTAAATAAGTCAGTGAAAGTAATTTGTGATGAATACAGAAAAGCAAAGTCTTTTTATGAAAACATGCCCACTTCTTGCAAAAGAGAATGAAGTTGTAAAATACTTCCCAAAAGAGTGAGGAATCATGTTACTTTTTTTAATATCACGAAATAGCATGGTTAAACACAGTCAGCATAAAGCATTTAAGGAAAGCTGCAGACTTCACAGTGCAGAAAAATGATTTTTCAAAAAGAAAAGCGATTTATATTCTTTTGTTGACAACCTGATGATTTCATTAAAGCATATAAAGAGGGGATAGGAAAAAATAAAAAAGGGAGACAAACAAAGAGGGGAACACACAAACAAACACCAAGAAGATTTGTGTTGAAGGAGGTGGGAGAACATGGGTACTATGTTTTTGTGAAGGGGCAGCTAATAAAAAGCATTAGTGGAAAGTATGAGTTATTAACAAGATGACACCAAGATTGTTAATCTAGGATGTCCAGCAGCAAGCAATTAATCATTGCTTTTTACCTGTCATTCATATTTTCATATTTCTGTTTATATTTTAATATTTGTGAGCCCTACATGATACTGAGGGGTATGGTGTGATATGCCATGGTGGCAGACAGTGCCAGACTGGAGTCAAGCTCAACAAGGTCTTCTTTCCCCACTGATTCTGCCAAGTACATTCTCTTGACTGTGGTTTTGCTAGATAGTAGGTAGGAATAGTGGGAATCTCATTCATCCATTCATGCACATCACTAATTAGAGGAAGAGGCATTTGGCTACCTTAAGAGAGTCATAGTTACTCCCGCTGTTTAACTGTGCTTCATTGAATTTCTTCACTTTGACATTCAAAGCACTGGGCAGATGTCTATGTCTTTTTATATCACACTGTACCTGAGATGCTACTAGTTGTTTTTAGCAATTATGAGAGTAAATAATATTTCCATATGTAATTAATACTTCAAATAACAAGTGAATTACAAGCTGTTACATGACATCACCTGAAACCACATATGTTTTTGAAGAAAACCTTCTTTGAAATTTGCGATTTAAGTTGCACATCTTGAGCAATATCTAATGTTATTTATATTGATAATTATACAATTATGTGTTTCATATTTCTGTAAATATCTCAATAAACATGCACTCATAGAGGAATTTCTTACCATATGAAAGGTTATGTCTGTTAAAGAAAATTTGTTCTAATGATATCTAGGTTGTACAATTTCTAAGATATGACAGCCTGTGAAAGTATAGTAAAAATACAATTTGGGGTTGTGGGCACTGTAATATATTATAATATTTATGGAAAGACTGAATTGACTGACTATTATCACTGTAAGGAATCCTTCTTACTGATAACTTTGCTATTTGCACTATTTAATGTATTTTATTCTTCACAAGCTACTGATGCGTTTATCTTGTGCTTTTTAAGTGTATTTTTCAGAAAATGCTCTGGAATGCAAGATGTGTTTAGGCTGCTAGAAGTGTGACATTCCATGCCACATAGGTGCGTATGATCTAATTTCCTTTATTGTCGCTGGTGATTATATTCCATTTCTTCTTAAGCTGTAAGTAAAAGAGCAAAGACAACTCTTCTTTAACTGTATTTGTATTTCTTTGATATACATGATTCCTCTCTAAGCAATTAACTCCTCTGATGGAAGGAGATGCTGCTAGCCCAGCTATATGACATTTTGTGGATAGTTGTGTGTCATTTGTGAATGTCAACATGGTTTGTGTAAGATGCTTGTGTTACAACTGTATTGGAGCTGTTTGTCATGTGTATATTGGACTAGGTTTGTGCAGACATGTGTGTTGAAAAGATAGTTTATAAAAGTGTGTGTGCTTGGAATGTAGCCACAGTGTGCCCTGCTGGAATAGAACAGAGGTGTGCATGCACTGTTATGACTATTTGAATGTATATATTTTGACAGTGGAGATTGGAGCACAGCAGGTTGGCTTCAGTCCAGCAAAACTTCAGAGGGGTAGCTGAAATTGAGTTTCTTTATGGCTGCACAATAGAAGATGATGTCTTTCAGTTATAATGCAGCAAGGAGACATGGTGTCTAAAACTGGGGAGTTTTCTGTGTTGTCTTTAAAGTGAAATTGTTATTGGTTTTGAAATGTAGGGAAATGCAGTTGTTTTATGACTTCCAACATCTGCCAAAGGTCTGAGGTCTATGTGTTTTCACAGGTGAATGCTGAATACGGCTGACTTCCAGCATTGGGGTTTCACCTGGGATGGGGTTGGATGATGGGAAGTGATGTCATTCTCTGAGCTATGATGGGAAGTGATGTCATTCTCTGAGCTATCCCTGCAGTGGTATTTGAGATATTAATTTGGGAAGTCTCTGAGTGAGACAGAGCATTCTGCATTCTGTCTTGGACCTGACAACAACTAGAAGATCCATTCACCACATCTGCCTTGCTCTTAAGTAGGTTAACTAGGGTATAGTAATTTTCTTAGATTCAGTCAGGAATATACCTGAAGCATAGTTTAGATGTTTCTTCATTTATTTGAGACTGTCCTGCAATGTTGCTTTAAATATTTGTGTTTTTTTAACTCTGATGTTGCTGTGAATATATACTGGGTATTTTCTTGTTATTTTATTATTTATTATTAAATATATTTAAACCTTTCACTGTGGGTGATTTTTTGTAGAAATATTTACATTTTGAGAGTACTTGCATGTTTATTTGATGACACTGTGGGCCACTTCTAATAGCCTTGCTCTTGATCAAACTACAATTTGTATCAATATTAATATTAATATTAAAATTACACAGTAAGATTGGGCACCCTTTGTTAAGGACCTTAAGGTAGCTGATAAGAGTTGGCTGCTGGCAGTGATAACTACCTTATAGTCTAGGCAAAAGGGGGCATAGCCAGTAAATCTGTGCCAACCTTTCCCAGGTGTGTGTGTGTGTGTGTGTGTGTGTGTGTGTGTGTGTAAATCAAACCTCAAAGAGTGTGTGTGTCAGCTACTTAGGCAGGGACATGAAGCACTGATTGGACAGAGAGGGTGCTGGAGGTCTTGGCTTGGCCACTCAGCTGAGATCTCAACTCAATAGCTGTGCCAGTGGGGAGTCTTATTGGGGACCTGGAGAAAGAGGGAGAAAGCAGCCCTGGACTGACTGTGGTCTTTGTGTGCTCTTAAGGGAAATTGCACTTGATGCAGAGAGCTGCATCTGGAAATACTGTGTGTGTACCTGTTATCCTCCCAATGTACGTCCCGCACTGGTGCCAGTGGTGAAGACTGATGTTCCTTGATTACTGGCCCAGTGGAGGGTTATCACAACTCCTTTTTGTTTTCTTTTTCATTTTCTCTTAAATATGCATAGCTGTATGAATTTGTGTAATATTGTGCCAATATTCTCTTGTCATGCAAAAGAAAAATGTGTGAAATGTGTGTGGAATTTTGTTTTCAACATACTATGCTGTGCACGTACCACTGCATTCAGGTATAACTTTTTCATAAAAATAGAAATGTAGCAATCATTTCATGCATGTTTGCATTTCCTTTGTTGTACAAATGTGTTTGATTTGATAGGTATAGAATTAAAGCAACATTTCTCAGTAAAGTTTTTGCATGTCATTATCTTGGCACAGCAACTCCACACCCTCACCCAACCTCATCTCTAACTAGGGTGTGGTGTCTCAGACTTCAGCCATGTTCTACATGTAGGTAGAAATACTTTTGAGCAAACAACTGTGTTAAGCAACTGTATTATGTATACATTTCTTTGGCCAACACAAAACTGGCTTCATGTAATATAACTATTAAGTTATTTTATGCAATTGTAATACATTGTAATGTGTAATTTTATTTTCATTATTTATAAATCCATTAACAAATGCTTCTTTTTGTAACCCAGTACCTGATTTATAGAGCTATAGTACAGATTATTTTAATAAATATATGTCATATTTGTATATATTATTAAAATCTGTTAACACATTACTCCTACGCATCTTTTTTTAAAAAGATGCATGTATGATTACAAACATGCTCATGGTTTCCTCTGCATGTCTTAATAGCATTGCAAGTAATATTTTCTGGTACACATATCTTTCTTAGAAAATACCTCTAGTTATGCCAAGTTGCTAAACTTTTTTTTATCTTTAATATGACTCACTATAATAGTGAACATTAAGAAACAATTTTTTTTTAATTACTGTCGAATCCTGGTCTTCTTGACGCTACTTGGTCTACTGACTCTGCCAGATGGTCAGTGCTACACTTTTGCAAATCATTGCAATGGTAATGACACTGCTGGATGGAATGGATTATACCTGTCAGGATTGACAGTGGTTTGTCCAACTCCTGCAAGATACTGATTTTTTTCCATTGTACTGTGTCTTGTCTACGCTTCAGTCTTATCCTGATATGAACCATTGAGAAGGTAGAGCATGAGCATGGTCTTGTCAGACCAGCTAGCAGCATGGCCTTGGGCCTTCACAGGTGTTGCCATCTTTCAAAGTGTCAGAACAACAATGAGGAAAGTATGGTCAGGGATGTATTAATCAGGATTAGAATCAGCTACCGTGGGATATAACATCAGCTATTGATATTACTGGTAAGTTAGGTTCAACCAAATCTGCTTTGTCACATATATATTTTTAAAGGAAACCAGTTACCTTTCCCTTCTGGGAATATATGATTAATAATTTGAATTTATAATACTTATTTGCAAAGATTAGTTTTTGTATCCTAGCACCAATATATCCATGTAGTACAGCATGATTTTTTTTGGAGGGGGGATGGAAATTAAGATAATAAATACCAAGGCCTTTATAACCCTAGTCATGCAGCCAAAGCCAATTGCACCCTCTGGTAACTTGTACATCTTTATTGTGGGGCTGTGTTTGATAGGACAGGTATCTTTGGAGGTTGCTAAAAGGTTGTGTGTGGGTATGTTAGTCAGGGAATGTTTACTGTTGGCGTCAGTCTATAAGAGACTTGGGGGGGCAGCCCAGGGCTGAATTTATGATTATCCATCTGATATTAGTTAGGGAATGTTTACTGTCTGCCTCTATCTATAAGAGACATGTGGTGCCAGCCTGGGTATGAATTTATGACTTCCAATCCAATGGTCAAGGTTAAATTAAATAGGGTTCACATGGATGGGGAGCTAATACAGAATATGGGGATCCTTTGAGTCATATATCTGTGTCACCAGCATGTTCTATGCATGTAGCAAGCAAAGTTCAACCCCCTGGATCTAGTGTTTCTGGTGCTGCTCATTTAGCAAATGTGTAAAAGCTCCATTAGGGCTGGATCTAAAGATGCTTTTTTTTGCCAAGCACAGATCATCTCTTAACAACCTGTAGAGACCAAGTATAGAGACAGGGCTCTAAGGTGATCAGTATATGACAATGTGTTAATAACCTGGATTCTCTTGGAGAGGAACTTCTGTTGGCATTACAGCTGTTGAATATGCCTAGTCAGCTACATGCCGGAGGGTGCATTGTACTCAATGATAGGTCTGAAAAGGGGTGAATAGAATGGTACCATAACACCCTTGGACCCGGATGTCATACTCTTACTTATAAGTTGGGTGAAATAAAATGATTTTCTTACTACCTTGGCTACATGTTGGTCAAAGGCCTGAGTACTGTCTACATATGTTCCCAGATCTCAAAGTACAGTGCCTGTTTTAAATGGAGTAATTTGCCTGGGTAGATGCTTTCACAAAAGGCACTATAATGTCCATTAAGTTTTAATCCATGTCTTTGGCACCAGTCATTTGTGTTAGACCCTCTTGCAGGATAATAGTGTCATGGGAGAATTAACAATGGCTTCCGATTTGCAATTGTCTGTGAACTTGGTGAATCTGAGACTCTTGACACTAGGCTTGACCTTTGTAAAGTAGATGCCAAGCAGTAGTGGGCCCAGCATGGAGCTTTGTGGTACTCCACTGGTGACGTGCCTCTTGGTGGAGGTGGTCTCAACAATCCTGACTTCTTCGGTCTTATCTGTGAGCCATCTGGAAATCCGTTGAGTTGTGTAGGGATTTATGCCTAGTCCTGTGAACTTGTTTACAATACCTGAGTGGGATATTATGTTGAATGAGTTAACTAGGCCTAGGAAGGCAGTACTCACCATTTTCCCTTCATCTATTGCCTTGGTTACCTTCTCAAAGAAGTCTACCAGGTTAAGTAGGCATAACATTTTTTTGACAAAACCAAACTGGGATGGGTCCTGTGTCTGGAGGTTCTCAATGTCTTGGTTGATCATTTCCATGATAATTCATTTAATTGCTTAACTTATTAGACTAGTCAGACTAATAGGTCTATAGTTTCTGGAGTCAGTTGATGGTTCACCCTTGTGGAGTGGGAAAACCATTACCATCCTCCATTCACTTAGTATGTAGCCTGTCTTGAGGTTGTAGTTGAAGACCAGGAAATTACTCCTCCTGGCTACAACATACTTAGATATATTGACACAACAAGAAGAGGTGCGGCATAGCCATCATCATCAACAAATCTAACCTCCAGGTTACCCTTTATAATGAACTTCCATTAACAGACCACAAAAATAGATAATATTAGTAACCACTTCAGATTAAAAACAAACAATCAATCTATCTAATCTTGTATGTATCTTCCCCTGGTAAATATTCAGAATCTAGAAGACTTACTTTACTTTCAATCTAACTACCTACCCCAACCATTATTATATTATATACTTTCATTTCATTGTTGGACCCCTGTTCCCAGCAGCAGCAGCACATTAATAATCTCACTCTATGGTTTCTCACAAACAATACCAACTATCAACCATAAACAAAAAAAAAACAGAAACAAACAAATCCAATTTTGGACTGGATTAATAACCACCCAACCCCAAGCAGCCCCACCCCCCCATAGTGATAGTATTAGTATAGTTATACTTACATAAAAAATTAAATTAAAATAAAAAAAATAATTCCAAACATCAAAAAAAAAAACTTTTCAACCCAAAAAACTTCCTTGAACCCTTCCTGCAGGCATGCTGAATTGTCCCATTGTCACATCTTTGAGAAGTTGTTAACTATTTAAAGCATTTAACTTTAACTTTTTGCAAACAACTTTTTTGCAAATTCTTGATTATCATGCTCCTTTACTAGGATGGATAAAAGACTGCCCCATGGCTAAAAAAGCAAACTAAAAAAAAAAATAAAATATGGGCTAAAAGCTAAATGGAGAATGGAGAGCTCAAACATCCATCAGATCACCTCCTCTTCAAGAAATCAACAAGAGAAACCAAGAAAAGAAAGAAAAAAATCTAAAAAATTTTATCTTCATCTCAAAAAAAAAAGTCAAAAAAACCTGGTCAGGTGAAAATAAACATTCAAACTTCAAGGCATCTACTTTTCCCTCTCCCTTCACCTCCTAACCCTATACTTCCAACCCTGATCCCAGATGCCTTTACATTATTTACCAAATACCATACAAACTTAATTAAGCCATCTAGCATTCCCACCAAATATCTCTCACCACTCTTCTCTCTCAATTCTCTGAAGACTCTTCTTCACATTCAATCTCACAACCTGTCACCTATTCTAAATCATCTTCTGTGTTCAAAACCATGTACCCCTTCTGCTGACCAACTCGCAAAATTGCATCTGAATAATTATTGCAAAAAGTAGAAAAATCTCCCCATATCCATACTATCCTACCAAAGAAAATATAAGGATAATTCTCTACATAATCATATATAATATCATTATATTCTTTATCCTCAAGGGGCCTTAATTCTGAGCTCTCCACAAACTCCTCCCTCTTGCTTTACTCTACCTTTCTCCTATTATTATCTCAAAACAAAGAACAAACAACAATCTCACTGTCAACTTCAATTCTTTGACTGTCAACATGGTTTCAGGCCTGGTTTCAGGCCTTTCCCATAAATAATAAATCCTCCTTTCCTTCTCAATCAAATAAAAATAAATCCATTTCAATATCAATCATCATTCTCTCTATTCTCTTCTTTACTTCTATAATAAAGTTTTTTCTTACTACTAATCAAATTCAACAATCTCAATCTCTTAACATCTCACTCTACAGTGGTTTAGATAAATAACAATAACAAACATAGTGCTTAAGACCAAGCAGTGCTCATCCTTAACAATAAATATTGTTTATCCCTGTGTCTCATTGTTTAGGTCCTTATTTACATTATTTTTCTTTGATGACCACTATATTGTGACCTTTATACTGAGACCTATACTTTTTAATCAGTTTCCATTCTTTGCTGTTTCAATCTGCACTGTTAAAAATGTGTCACCCAAACAGTTAATGTCAAACCCCAAAATGGCAAATGAAACGGTTAAAAACTCCTTATAAACTACTGCCCCTTCCAAAACCCTAAAAAACTATAACTCTTCTCTTTACTCCACTTCACTATCTTCTCAACTGACTCTCAACTGTTACTTGTATTTTTGACCAACCTCGACTACTAGACTGAACTTTTGACTGTTAGCTGTAACCATTGACTAAAAACTTAACTCCCACTAAACTAGAGAAAAAAAAACCAACTGCTAAAAAGCTTGAAAACCCCTCTCCCCCTAAAGTACACAAGAAAACTATTGCTCAAACTCAATTTGATTTTACCCTCTCTTTAAACCTCATTTCCAATGCTTCTTAACTAATCTCTAACATCTATTTATTACTTCACTCAACCTCACTCCACTATATAGCAAGATAAGATTACTTACTCTCCCTCAGAACTCACCACAAATCTCAACACAAAACAACTAAACTGGCTAGAGCTAAATAACCACTTACTCTCTACCAACAATTACTCATCATTCATAAGACACTAAACTAATTTAACCATACCTAGAAACCTCTAACTCATTTCATAATATAAAAACCTAGCCACTCCAAACTGCCACAACAAACTTCTAGCAAACTAAAATTGCATTAAAAGCTAAGCTGGATACATAACTTCAATCAACTCCAAATAAAAAAACTAATAAAGACTCTATTATCAATAACAAAAGAATCAAAAGATAAAAAAAAACATCAACTAAAACATGTCAAACTACAAACCCTGACTGCCTTACTGAGATCCTAACCTTCACTTTCAATTGCTGAGAGTCACTTCTAGAACTATGCCTAAGAATCACAAATGTAAAATAAAATAAATAAATAAATAAGTTACTGAAGTGGTCCTGATAGGTCATGTCTCAGACTATTTATGGGGCAACCTGGGATATTGTCAGGCCCTATTGAGTCTGTGTTTTTAGCCTTAGTTAGCGCCACTATAAAATGCTCCCTGCTGATAGTTGGGGGGGGGGGTTATGCTGGTAGAGATTTCACAAAGGGAGACAGGGGTCAAGTGTAGGGTGGTGAAGTTTGAGCTGAACTTTTTCTTAACCAGCAGATTTACTATGTCACTTTGCTCAGTGAAAGTGGTACCATTTACTAACAGTTTAACACACTGTTGGATGTTACCTTTGAGGTTTGGACATAGTTGTAGAATGTCCTGTGGCTCTCTTGACCTTGTCATTGACCCTATTGGATTTAATTAGTCCTCTTACTTTCCTGTTTGGTTTTATAGTGAGTTCTTGTCATTTTGAGAGTTGCTCTTTCTGACTTTGGCAATGACTTGATTCCTGTTGTTATATACCCTGTTAAGATTATGATTCTACCAGTGTGGTTTGTTTTTGGGTTTGTTTTGAACTTACTTTTCGTAGGTACAGCAGCCTCTATGCAGCCATTTACATGCTTATACAGTGCTTCTGTGAATAAGTTTGCACAGGCTGTTGTGAACTCTGGGATGGGCAGGGCATTCAGTTTTGACAAACTGTCATTTAATATGATATAGTTGCTTCTGAATATTTTCTGACTGTAACAAATTTTGCTGTGTTTTCCAAGCTGATTTTTATTTTGAATGAAACAGCTTTGTGATACAACCTCACCAGTGAGGACATGACGCGGGGTGTGGGGGGCAGTGAGAACAAGGCCCAGTATGGTTGAATCTCTAGTAGGTCTAAATAAGAGTTGTATTCTTGTCACACAGATGGTAACCTATAGCTTGCTAACATATGGTAAGGGACCCTATCTAAGGTGATTTGCACATGGATGAACTCCAGGGTATCATCCTGTTTAACCAGCCTTTAGGTATACTTATTGCTAATGTAGATCAAGACACCTCCACCTTTAGTCCCTGACTGTGTGGCTGATGATCTAAATGTGTGGAAGCTACTGTGGCCTGGCACTGCCAGAGTAGTCTCTGTGGCTTTAGAACATGTCTCAGTAATGGCACATATTACATTATTTCCCAGAATGGGTGTGGGGTTTCTTGTTAAGGTTCATAGCATTGAAGAGTAACACCTCCTTCATGTTTTATCTACTATGTTGGTAGGGTTATCACTTTGGCATTGCCTAAAAAAGGCTCTAAGGGGTGGATACAATTTTAGCAAAAATCCAAAAGCCCAAGGGAGACAAGTGTAGGCCACCTTTGGCAAAACAACATGGTCTATTGAGCATGATCTCCAGGCTGATAGATATTGAAATCCCCTGGAATGACACCAGAAACATAGCTAGTTGTTAAAATCAATAATTTTTTTTTGTTGTGGCAGTATTCTTGTTGAAGGTAGAATGATGCCCAATGCAAGCCACATACCAGTCTGAGAGACATATTCAGAGAGGTCCATATTGTTTGTCTTTATATAATCCAGGAAGGTATGTCTCAGGTCATTTATGCTCCATGGACTATTGCAGAATCATACTGGTACCTATAGTGCAGTGACTTGAGTGCATGTGCAACTTGGTGGATTCCAGATCCAAATAAGCAACTGATTATAATCATCTCCTTGTCCAATTTGGTACGTGAAGCATCTGTGTGTTGTATAATGGATTTCCCTATGACAAGAATTCTGGGTAAATTGTTTGCTTGCCTTATGGGCTTTGTTTTTGGGGCTCCATTGTGTGTAGGCTTAAGTGCAGTGTTTGGTGTTGCTTTTGGAGTATGCTTTAGAGATTGCTGAGGATTAGCATTGTTGTTTTCAGGCTTGGGAGGTCTTTGAGGTTTGGGGAGATTGCTTTTTGGTGCCTCAGCATAAGATGGTCTATGTGTGTAGACAGCATGTATGGTAGATGTGGCGTGTGTGTGTTCTTTACAACCTTGCTTGAATGCGAGATTTTTGTCTCCAAGGAAATTGTGTATGTACTTCTCTCACACACTGTGTTGATTTATTTAATGAATAAAAGGTTGTCAGTGAACATGAGACAATTGCTACATTGTCTCAGGATGCTCATATCTACCAAGCTGGCTATGAGAAATTTGGAAATTGCATATCTATGTTGTCTGGGTCTGTATTGGTGTGGGCTATTAGGGTTTGAGGACTGAATTTAACAGAGGTCTTCTACAGTGGTCACTAGGGTTAGGAACTCGAGTGAACAGTGCTAGGATATTGTATTAGATAGTAGTAGGATATGGTATTAGTGCTATCTGAGAAGCAAGCTAGCTGCTCTGAACTTGACTTTGTGCAATGCATCTCTAAACTGCAGGTTCCAATCCCAGTGTTAGCTTTATAGGTTAAACTCTGTGTTTTCCAACTCAGATATATCAGGCCACCACCTATTGAGGCTAGATGGAATATCCCAGTACTCTTCACATAAAAGCACAAAAAAGATTGCTTGAGAGTGCATGCTATAACAAAACAACTTTAACAAACTAGCTAGACAAAGTGATTTTGAGCTAGACCAATAGCAAGACAGTTTGAGCAAATGCTGTAATTTCAGCCTTAAATACAACTAAATGCACAAATAAAACACAAAATCAGTAGTTGATCACTAAAATAATTTCTGGAAGTGCGATTTTTAAATACAAGTGCTTAGCTT
Organism: Protopterus annectens; assembly: GCF_019279795.1. Taxonomy (NCBI): domain Eukaryota; kingdom Metazoa; phylum Chordata; order Ceratodontiformes; family Protopteridae; genus Protopterus; species Protopterus annectens. Next base: position 525,360,586 of record NC_056735.1, on the reverse strand, counting down.
GTACCTGGATGGCACAACACCATGCAAGGAACTCGCATCAGAGGCTTAGGCAAGGAAACCAAGAGTTGCTGAGCTTTGTGGGAATCAGCCAAGAGACTCTCAAACGTGTCAAATTCATACAAGCACTTAAAACAAAGGAAACTGTAGAATACCTTTAGCAGGGCCTAGATTGCAGGAACACAGCAATAAAGTATCAACAAAAATACAAAGTAGCAACTTACACAGCAGTACTGCCAGTAAAGCTTTTGAAAAGTGCAGTCCTCAGCAATCAGCAAACAATACAATATCAAGGATACTTGAAAAAGATTTAAACAGAAAAAAAATCAGTGGATAAAGAAGTTAACTGAAGTGCAAAACAGTATAGTAAATCTTTTATCTGCCAGGGATGGCACAGTATTTACTCAGGAATTCTCTTAGAGCGGGGCAAGGATGTTAAACAGATAGGAGCTTTGTGAAAATGATTTGTAGTAAAGAAGGAGGAGGAGCAATACTTGTTTGCTGAGCAGGCTCTCAGTATGACAGATCTGTGTTAAATAATAGGTAGGAAAATGACTTAATCAGTTTATACAACTGACAATAGCAATCGGAGGGAGAGGGAGGGATTTTGGTAGTCTGATTACCATAAGGGCTGAAAGCCAGAGACACTGGCTTTTAAAACAACAGCAGAAGTGTGGGAGGGCTTGAAAAAAATCAAGTTGATGTAAGAAGCCAGAAAAATCAGACAGTACAGCTTGTTGCCCACAGTATATCAAATGACCAAGAAGGAATATGTTTTTGGATCTGTGATATGTAGATTTAATTAAGAAAAGATCAGGATAGCAAACAAATCTGTGCAAGCCATTAAAAAAAAAAAACTGATCCAAGAGCTTTTACAAACTAGCCAATCTCCCACTAAGGCAGATTATAAATGCTATGGACTCAACTTTTACAATACTGAGCCAGCTAAAGAAACTAAGAAGAGCTTATTACAAAAAATTCAAGTTGATGTAAGAAGTCTGACAAATCAGATACTACAACTTGTCATCCACATTATATCAGGTCAGCATGTAAGCCAAAATGGCCAGGAATATGTTTTGGATCAGTAATATGTTTTCTTAATTAAACATGTAATAAAATGTCACTACATGTCTTATTTTTAAGTTTTAGGAAGTTGCAATTTGGTTAAGGTGCTAGGGTGTGACAATGTTGGATGAGCAGGGATTCGAAATGCTGCAAACTTGACAATCAGATGACTCTATTTTATTTTTTTTGACTACATTCTGATTTTGATTAGTCTAGGTCCATTTGCATGTTCCTGCTGCAAACTGTTGTATGCTATGAACTGCAGAGCTGTTGACAGTGTGTCCACGTCAGTCTGATGTGTGTTAATGCTACTTTGGCTTTGTCTTCATGATCATAGAAAAGCCGAAATTCACATATACTTCTTGGGACATGTTGCATGAATATAAATTAGCCTACTTTGCATATAGCATGTGTTAATGGCACTGAATTTTTGCCAATAAGTTGAGCAGTACCATTTTAATTTGCCAATAGCCAAGGTAGTTGGCAAATGGATTTGGATACCACAGACTTATGACAGTAAGGAAATATTTTTGAAAATCATTATTTTTTTTAACAATAAAAACACTTAAAATATTATTTCATTATTGAATTAATGGTCATTTGTAATGAATTTACATGTATGATGTGCATGTTATGATAACAATGACCATTTGCTAGAGTTGTGTCATTCTGAAGTTGGGTGTCATGACAGCAGCAGTGGAAATGATTACTGATGACAGAAAATGATCATTACTGTGGTTTAATTTACTGATTGTGCAAACATGGGTATAAATTCAATAATTTACTACTGAAGTTATGCAGTGCTAAGGAAATCAACAGGCATGTGCTATGAATTGGAGATTGTTGGAATGATGGTGATGAATAAAAAATGGCAGTATTATAAATGCATGACAATGGCAGGGGGTTAGGGCAGAGATCTTTTTTGTGACAAAAGTGACTGCATTCATGACCTGATTCAAGTGTAAATAATATTTTGCAATTTCCCATGGCTAAATTGATATTTCTCTGGATAATTGTATGGTTTGTGTTAAGCAACATTTTTATTTACTCTGGGTGGCAGGAAGACTTGGCCAGTGTTTTGTAATTTAAAAGTTCAAAACTGTATTGTCACACTTTCTCACTGTGTCTCCCCCCTTTTTTTGACATGTAGTACTGATAGAAAATAAGGGAGCAAAGCAGAGAAAGGATAACTTCAGCCATGATATTTGTGTCCTCATGGCAACCCTTAGGGCATATAGGAAACATCTTTTTGATAAAGGGGAGTCCAGACAAGCAGAGAGGAACAAGCCCTGGAATCCCATAATCATGGTCATGTAGCACTGTCAAGTAAGTGACATCAGGATCACCTACATCAAGTAGGTCATGATATCAGACCAACTCATCTTATAGTTCTCGTAGTAACCCCTCCTGAAAATCACTTGCACCATCACCTAACCCATGTATTTGAGATGTGTATGACTCATTTGATCTTAAATTACTGTGGATCAGCTTCAAAGACACAGCTGTCTAACTGGAATTGGGGTTTTGGTGGGAGAAGTTTGTAAATGCATGCATCCATCACTGCAAAACTAGTATATACACCATCAATGAAAAGTAGACAAAAAGCAATGCTACTTGAATTACCATTCCAAAAGGAGACAGTTACCTACAATATAAAAGTATTAATGTACAGCATCTTTCAGGAGAAACATGTCATAAACAAATGACATGTTAAAATGAGTATCCAGCCATGTAAACTTACATTGCTGCCGCGTCACCCTTCCCACTGCACAAATGATGGTCATTTTTTATGTTTCTAAAATGAGAATTTATTGTGTATGACAGCATAAAATTAATCTGATGTGCAGTAGAACAGAATAATCTAAGAAAAGCTGGTATAATCTACAAGCAGTATAAGTAATTTTCCTTACATCTGCAATGCATTCAATCAGGAAGTACTTCACTGTTGACAATATTCATAAGTTTTGTATAATCAAGTAATCATTTAAGCAGAACCTATTCATGAAAACAGACAAAATTGTAAATTATTTTTTATATGATGCCTTACAGCATCACTGAACAGGAGTCAGTGAGTACTCAGACATGAAAATAATGAGTATTATTTTGTAAAAGATAATAAAAAAATATTTTAAGATGAACTCTGACAGTAGACCATGAATATTTTAAGATGACGGAGAATGTCAGATGAACAGAGATAGTATATCATGCACCACAGAACATAGTCCACAGATATCACTGCATGCATCAGTTATACTCTGTGCATTTTTTACAATAAAGGAAATACTAACCTAAACATCATGGTCCATAGTTGTGGACTAGACACCACTTTCTTACCTGCACAGCCATATACCATGCACAAACTTGCCTCATGGAGTCCATTATTACTGCTGCCAACTTGTCATCTTTAGTCATAGGACTAGAATTGGGAGCTGGAGTGACATCATGGGTCACCTCGCAGTCAGACTGGTGGTTTATTTCAAGACTTGAAGAGGTGTGGAACTGTGAGTAACTAGCTTTTAAAAAAATATGAAAGATAAACCCCTGGATTCTCGAATGCATATTTTCCATGCAGGAACAGTGTAGGAGCTCCTGCATGGAAAATGGCTGATGAGCAATTCAGGATAATGCCATTTTCACGTGCATGAGTGGTCCTATACTGTTTAAGCATGGAAAACCAGCAAATATGAAAATCACCTCATTTGCTGGTGAAAACCATGCAGATGAGGTGATTTTGCAATCTACCAAACTGCCAGGTCTCATTGCTAGAACAGTGTCAGTGCAGAAATGTACATTTCTGCAACTGACAAAATGGAGGCATGACAGCTCATGGAAATGCATGTATTATGTACATTAGACATGCCAATGGCCAAATATAAGGCCATTGGCATTGAAAAGTGATTAATTATAGTGAAAATTTAACTTATTTTTAGTGATCTTGGCCGCTTAAGCATAGAGCAGTGGCGCGCAAACGGGATTGTGCCAAAAATAAAACAAAAAATGAGAAAAGTAAATTTTAAGTTAATTCTGCATTTTGCCGTTATAGTCAATGGCATGCAGAATGTAAACAATATCAGGGAGCACTGGTTGTCAAGGGGAAAGGGTTTCTGTTAGTGCAGTAACTAATGACCTACACACTGGGGTATGCAAATGAGGGAAGTTATACTGAATCACGTATTTCTTCAAAGTGTCAGGTTGTACCTAACCGTGTAGGTGCAGCAATATAACAGTGCAAGTGTAAGAGCTGAATGACTTCATAAGAGGGTGTATCATGGTTGCTGTAAGCTCATTGGAGCTCTCTGGCTCATGTTTGCCCTTAGCTAAGCACAGCTAAGGAAGGGGTGTGTCAGATGTGCCTGAGCAGTGTGTACATAGCTTAAGCAGGTGTCTGCACTGTGCACCGTGTTTTAAAAAAAAAAAGAGGAAATGGCAGCATGGTTTACATTTCAGCACTGGGTATGTGCGGTGTGCCTCGGGGCTTAAATAGGGAGGAACTGGGAAGGAGAAACAGCAGTAGGAAGGAAATCAAGAAGAACTAGCATAGCTGGCAGGAGGAATGTATCAGAATCAGCCAAATACACATGCAGCAGCCCAGCACACTACTATAAACTATGCAAACACCTTTCAGACTTTTTTTTAGGGAAACAGCAGTAGGAAGGCAATCAAGGAGAACTAGCATAGCTGGCAGATGGAATGTATCAGAATCAGCCAATTACACATGCAGCAGCCCAGCACACTACTATAAACTATGCAAACACCCTAAAGACTGTTTTTTCCCACAAAATCTACACCACCGGTGTACACAGATGGGAATTTTTAACTGGCAAAACTAACTAAAATGTTAGAGGCTGCTGCTGCTACTTTACTCCATCAATATGTGCTAGAGATTGAGGGTGGTGAGGAGGAGAATGCTGACAACTGACCCACAGTGAGGAGGAGGAGAAGAGTGTACAGACCCAGGGTAACCTACCAGGGCCTACATGAGCTGGAGAAAGTAGAGTGCTATAGGGTGGACAAGGACATTCTACAGCAAAATGTTGAGCTATGCCAGCCACACCTCACACACAGAGCTAATAGAGGGGAACCCGTCCCAGTGGATACCAAGGTATGTGTAGGCGTAAGAATACTAGCCACAGGTACCTTTCAAAGACCAACTGGGGATATCATGGGGGTCTCACAGGCATCAGCATCCAGGGCACTCCACCAGTTCCTGGATGCCATGACACCACATGCCAATGAGCACATATATTTCCCCACCACCCTTGATGCATTGACCCGACGTATGCATCTCTTCCACCATATAGCAGAATACCCTCAATTAGTTGGTGCTATAGACTGCATGCACATCCATATCTAAGCACCACGAATGGGGTAGGGTCTACATAAACCACAAGAGCTTCCCCTTCATATAATGCCAGGTTGTGTGCAATGCCCAGGTCATTATCATGAATGTGTGTGCTGGTAGTCCTGGAAGCTATCACGACTCCCACATCTGGCATTGCTCACAGCTGTATCAGGCATTTGCCAGGGGGAACATCCCATATGGCCATCTGGTGGGGGATGCTGGCTATGCACTGGAGCCGTGGCTGATGACACCCATCAGAAATGCACACACATCTGAACAAGAGCACCATAATGAGGCACACTCACAAACCAGGATCATTGTAGAGCATGTGTTTGGGACGCTCAAGTCACGGTTCCACTGCCTTGACATATCCGGTAGAGCCTTGCAGTACTCTCCAGCTACATGTACACACATGTTCATAGTATGTGTCATGCTACACAATATGATCCTGTGGAAACAGCTGCAGCAGGAACAGCATGGGGCAGGGCCACACAGCCCCCCACCATTTCCAAGGCCAGCACAGGCACAGAGGGACTTGGAGGAGGAACATCCTTAGCTTGCCCCTGTAGGCCGAAGGAGGTGTTCCCAGTATGCCCATGCCTTGGCAAAGAGGCAATGCATAGCACACACACTGACACTGTAGGGACTCGGGGACTGATACCACTCTCCAACTTGCATATACAGTAAAAAGGATGCCAAGCATGACACTACCTGAGCTTTACCGTGTAAAGGGAGTGTACAATATGCATCCAACATAGTCAGTCCTCCAGCACCTTCCTCAATAGTGGCCTATCAACAAGGTAAGTCACTCTTCCTATCAATTACTGAATGGAGTAGTATGTTCTCATAGTTGTATGTATGATATGGATGCAAGCATGCAAGGGAATTGGGTGGCTGAGTGGAATAGCAGCAGACAGCTATATGGGACAGCAGGAAATTCATAACAAATACTGGTGTCAACATACTAGGCAGCACTACACAAGGTGACAACCCACACTGCAGTACATGTGATGGCCAAAATAACTGTGGGTGTCAATAGGTCACACACATGGATGTCAATGAGGGTCACATACCTACCACCAGCCTCACCCAGCAGGACAGGTGTAGATGACCATAAAGAAAGGCCGAGCTAAGGGGCTCAAATGATGGCAATGGTGAACAGCCCCCCACCAGACCTACACAGACATACTACAACAGGTCTGGCAGCTGCATTTTAGTTCTGAAAGGTAAGAAGTCTGAAACTGAAATTTATGCCATTAATATCCAACATGTGTACTCTACTGATATGCCTCCTTGCTGCATGATAGGTCACAATACAATATGAAATGGAAGCCAACAGAGTAACCAAAATACCAGTACAGTCATTACAGATGTTTAAAGTCTGCAGGTGTGCAACCCCCTCCCCCACAACCTCACATAGAAATGCAGTAACATGTAGGTTTGAGGAGTAATATCACTGGAGCACAGTTTGTCAGAGCTGTCCCAATCTGCACTGTTGCATGAGTAAAATATGTAGGGGTCAGTGTGGTATGTTTGTTGTGTGTTTAATATTGCCTGAAAGTGGTCAGCATGTGGGTCTGGATGGTTGTGTCTCAGTAGCCTAGGTACAGTACAGTGGATGACAGGGCCATGTTCCAGCAACTGCAGTGCCAACCACACTGCTTCTCAGCTACAACCATGTCAGCAGTTGTACATACTCACTGTCACCATCGGAAAGCTGGACATGCCAAGAATGGGTGCCTATACATAGAAACAGTACACAGGTGGAAATAACCTACACAGAGTGCAATTATATATAGAGGTTAGCATCACATTAGTTGTCCCTCTAGTATGGAATACTGATAGTCTGGCCAATCACTGGCAGACCACAAAAGACACAGCTATAAACTGATGAGAGGCTGCCCATGTCCACACACACGCCAGCATAAGGGGACTGTCCCAGGTATTTATGTGAGTCAGGTGCAAGTAGCTTCCATATCACACATGCACCCATCTCACCCCACCATTAGCCACAAGTTTATCACATGTCATATCCTTGCTGTAGGGAATGAGTACAGCATGAACCCATCTCTGCATGGGAATACATACATGATGCTGCATGCTGAATAGGTGTCCAATGCAGGTGTGTCCCTAGCTGTAGACCAGACCATAAATACTACTGAGATAAAGGCCCAACTATAGGGATACCTCTGAGATATTGCTTACATAATGTTAGGAAAAGGAGAGAATAACAGAGGGGGTGTAGAAGCATGGATGTCATGGAGTGTGTGAAGTCTGAAACTCTAATGTCCGCCCATACTACCCCCTGACTCCAAACCCATGACTGAATAGCCACATAACTGCTTGTAAACCACAATGTGAAGGTAAACTGACCAGATATATTGAATCCTGCTTCTGGATAACCTGGGCATATCTGTACAACCGAGAGGCATGGCCCCAGCAGGATATGGCTGTTCCATGAAGTTGAGAAAAGCACAAGGAGGGGATCCCCAGCCAGCATACTAACAAGGTGCTGGACCATTTACATAGAACCAGCAGTCTATTTTCTTTAGCTACCCCTCCACAATGGCAGGAGTGTGCCAGAATGTGTAGTCTATATGCCTCAGAATATTGGTCTCAGCTTCATTCATTTTGTATTTCTCTGGTAAATAACTGTGAGCAAAGAATGCTAACTGTCAGTAGTTGATGACATTATACATCACAGTGTAAAACAGTACATATGTAAGAACATCTATGCTACAACCAACCATGTTACACAAGCAGCACAGACAGCAATAGTTACAGTATCCCCCATATGTTATGCCCATTGTGTCTCCATTTTGGCAACCTATCTACAGATATCCTGCAGAAACAGTTTGCTAGGTGTAGGTGTAGCACAAGAAACCCTGAACTGGAGTCCAATCCTCCATGGAATGGATGCACACACTCAATATAGAAGGTCATACTGGGCATGCTCCTACACTTAGAGAAATGAAGCCCATGCCTTACAACACAGTGGACTATGAAGCCCATGTCTGACAACACAGTGAACTACAGATATCGGTTATTCACAGATGTCTGTGCACACACACAAAATTGTACACCATTGATACTTCACACACACACACACACACACACACACACACACACACACACACACACACACACACACATACATTGGATAGGAATACTCACGCATATCTAAGGCCAACATAGTATAATATGTCAAACATACACACACACACAGACATGGGGTAGAGAAAGACAGACAGCGACAGACAGAATCCCATTATGAGACCTTTCCCCATCCAGTACACATCCCATTGGCCTATATCACATGATGTGCTGATGTCATTCACTGTAGAAATTCCTTTGGTTAGCCCTCAGCCCTATAGTCTCACTGATGCTTGTGATAACTGTGCAACGCTACAGTACAAATAAGTATCCATGTAGCAGTTGTAATCTCAGTCCTGTCAAATGTAAAGTTGTGTGTGAGTGTGTGTGTGTGTGTGTGTGTGTGTGTGTGTGTGTGTGTGTGTGTGTGTGTGCGTGTGTGTGTTTCTAGATGAATGTGGTTGAGGCCATTCACACTCACTAAACTTCCCTTACCCCTCCTTTAGCACTGCTGCTGATGTTACTCATCTTCAAAGATACCTTTGGACAGCTTTCCACCATATAAGCTCTGTGGCACTTGCAGTAACTGTGGAATAGTATAGTGTAGCAAACTAGTTAGGTAGGAGATCTAATCCCTGTCCTGGCAACTGTGAAAATGTGTGTGTTTGTTTAAGAGAGTGTGTGTGTTTTTCTAGAAACCTGATTTCCCTTCCCCTCCTTTAGCACTGCTGCTGATGTCATTCACCTTCAAAGATACCTTTGGACAACCCTTCAATATGTAAGCTCTGTGGCGCTTGCGATGACTGCATAATACTATAGTATAGCAAACTAGTTAGGCAGGAGTTGTAATCCTGGTCCTGGCAACTGTGAAAATGTGTGTGTGTGTTTGTGTGAGGGAGGGTGCGTGTGTCTTTGTAGAGACCTGATTTTGTGGCCGTTCACACTTGCTACACTTTCCTTACCCCTCCTTTAGCACTGCTGCTGATGTCACTCACCTTAGAGGTATGTTTGGAGAATGTTTGACTTATAATCTCTGTGGTGCATGTCATAAATGTGAAACAGTGTAGTAGGAATAACTGTGTAGGTAGGGGTTTGAATCTCATTCCTGGCAAGTGTGTGTGTAGATATTTGTCTGTACCTTAATGATTTTGGTCCCATTTACACCCAGTACACTTATCAGTGCCTGACTTTAGCAGTACTGCAGATATCATTCACCTTAGAAGTAGCTGTTGGCAACCCTAAACCATATAAGGTCAGTGGTGCATGTGGTAAATGTGGAACCATTATGGTCTAAAAACATAGTTTGATGGAGGTTTGAACCTCACTCCTGGCAAATATAAATGTGTGTGTAGGATAAATTTTTTGTGAAAGCTCTCACCCACTACATCACCCAATGCCGTATTTACAAGGGCAGGTGATGTCCCTCACCTTATAAGTACTTTGGGACAACATCCATCTTATAAGCTCCGTGGCATGTGAGATAAATGTGTAACACAGTAGTAGCAATACATAACTTAGACAGTGGGTTGAAACCATTGGGGGTGGGTTTTGCTAAATTATTATATTGAGGACCTAGTATATGTCCCAAAGCCCACATTACAAGGCCAACAGTTGTCAAACACTGTAGAGGCTTGTGTAAACAATCCACAGCCCTAAATGTGTAGTGTCATGTGCAATGATTATGTGACAGTATGGATTAGTTAACAATATAGGCAACATTTCTAAAACTCAGAGACCACTCTCCACCCATGAATCATGCACAAAACACAATTGGCTAGGCAGCAGCCACTATATTGGTAGTTCTCCTGCCAATTGCCTCACAGATAGTACCCACAGTGTGATTGCAATGGACTACATGCCTGTAGACCACAACAGTGCTACTGACATCAGAAAGTACTTTGATGTGTTAAATCTCCTTACTGTGTGTGTGCGTTATCCAGCAAGTAAAAGGACATGGCACCCTGTTCCATCCCCTCAGTAGCCCATTCAATGTGTACAGTGGCCCTTTTGCCATGTTTCCCACTGGACGCCTGCAACAACTGTACATTCTGCAAATGTACCCCAACAAAGGGAATACCATGTCTTATAGACATGTCGTGTATGGACAGACACCAATAACACCAATGAATCCCTGTATCATATTGTCTATGTAGGTGCAATCACTACCTCAGTTACATAGCTAGGTCTCACCAAATGAGGTCAGAAATGCTACTTCTGAAGATACCAATCTGTCCACACAACATGCCCCAGAGAACTCAAGCACACTTCCACACTTCAAAGAACATGCATCTGGAACATGAGCACAACCCAGACAAGGTCCATGTTATGGAATATAAATCACATACATGTGAATCAGTATACATCACTGGTCACCCACAACAGAAATCTGGATGAGTGGATGGGGAATACAATACCCATCCCTGGGGACCACTCCAGTGACTATACTCCTGAGCCACACTGGGGACTATTTTCATGTGACCTTATGCCAGGGTATTCCGTTGGGCTAGCCTTGTAGAGCCTTCAGGCCCATTCACCTACTACACACCTATGAAGCAATGAACCTATGGATCTCAGTACTGGCAAATGTGTGTGTGTTTGTGTGTGTGTGTGTGTGTGTGTGTGTGTGTGTGTGTGTGTGTGTGTGTGTGTGTGTGTGTGTGTGTGTGTGTGTGTGTGTGTGTGACTAGTAATCTCAGTGTGTTTGGTTGATGAATATCCCCTGTGGCTGTGGTTATTAGCAATTGGAGGTGTGTCCAAACCACAACATGTACCATTCTTCATTCTACAACAGATGTTGTAAATCAACACATACCTATGTACAACCCTCAACCCTATAATCTATGGGACATATGCAATCACTGTGTTACAGACCAGGGATTTCCATGCACATACTGTACCCTGCCTATGACATTGTGGGTGTGTTACCACACTGCCATACCCCACGGTCTTGCTGCAGGGCCACATCCTGGTGACACACAGATGCCTAGAATGGAAGTGGAATACAGCATGTAAGAACACATTCACTCAGCACTTCACATGTGGGGGAGAGGGGCAAAGCTGTCAATGAATGTGTTGCCAAGACTGTGGCCAATATCTGTTGTCTCAGGATAGGTATTAGCATTATGCAGTAACTTGCAGCACTTGTGTTTAATTCTGTGGAGGTTGTTGATGTAACTCTCAAAGGCTGTTGTGACTGCTGTCAGTGTCTGCTGCATGTCTGCCATCATAGAAGCCTGTAGGGGATTCCATGAGGGATCCAAAGATGTGTTTGAGGCTAATAAGGGAGTTCAACAGTCATGAGATACCACCTTTCTCTGCAGCAGTGTCCTCCTCCTGATGTACACTTTAGTAATGGCAGGGGACCATCACATTGTCTCCCATTGTTTGAAGGACAGTGTCTGGATTCTGTTGGCTCTGGCTAGTACCATGCATTCATCTACCTGTTTGTACAGCGCATATGTGTATGATTCCACAGTCATGCAGCTATTCCCCATTGCCATGGGTGCACTGAAGACATCCACCCCTGTTTTCATGGCTGCAAAGTCAGCTTTGGAGAGGTCTTGCAAGGTGGTTACCTTTGTGGGGGTGTGGCTGACATGTTGAGTTCCATGTTGATTACAGCCTGTGTGGATCTCACCATGCAGGGATTGACATCTTTGGATGAGCAACAGTCCTATATTTAAGTAGTCAACACAGGTCAATGTTGTTGCATCCTCTACCAGAGGCCAGTATGAGCTGGTCCAGAGCATTGGAAATGATGAATCCCAGAAGTGTTGGGCCACTGTACTGGCACTTGCTACTTTCCCCAGGTGATGGAGGAGTAGTTGAAGACTCATACTATGTCAGTGTTGCATTGGACCATCATAGATGACAGGGTGTTGAGGAATGTGCATTGACAGTCTAGGGACATAGATGTGAACCCATAGCAGGCTATGGTCTGGATTGCATTATTACTCCAAGGCAGTTGTACTGGAAGTATCTCCAATGCATTATGCTGGGATGCTAGTCTGGAGGTGTTCCTAGCCATAATGAATATGGAGACAACACCACCTGTGGAGGTGTGGTGTGGTCCATGTTTGGGGGCTGACAGCTGTGGAATGTGTCATAGCCTGATACTGCAGGTCTGCTGTCTGCTGCTATGAACCACCTCTCCATTACAGCATATATGTCCTCCACTCCAGTGAGTGCTTTGAGTGACTGCATCCTGACAGTTAGATGTCTACTGTTGAGCAGCATGATCGTCAGATTGCATACATGTCTAGCTGTTATTGTGGTAATAGCATTTGGAACACTGCCTAATAAGGCATCATAGGGGTGGCAAGACACTTAGCCAGTACCTGGAAACCCAGCAGTGACAGATGTAGGACATCTGTGGCAAGTCATTGGGTTCTGTCAGTCATGTTATCCCAAGCAGAGAGGTACTGGATCCCCTGAGAATCACATATAATATGTAAGCCAATGTTGCAGCCAACCATCTGTTGATAGTACCACAACATCATTCTGGGTGATGGCAGTACACTGCTCAGGGCTACAGTCACACCTGCCTGGTCCACATAATCAGAAAGTTCAACCATGTCTCTCGTCATGTAGTCCAGGGAGGTGTGTACCAACTCATTCACACCCACATGGTTACAGACTGATACTCGTAGTTGCTGTGGAGTACCATGACTGGCTGTGTCATCTGCTGGATGCTGGCATGTGATAGATATTTGGCTGTTACCTGCTCCATATTCAACTTAGTGAGTGGGATATGTATGTGCCTCAGTATTGAGTTACCCATGATCACTCTATTGTGCAAGGTGGTTAGCCTTAGCAGCTTAGGTTGAGGGGCACATTGTGTAGGTTAAATATGTGTCCCTTGGCATGTGCCATGTCATGGTGTCTGAGTGAATGTCTGTCTTGTTAGTCTGTGCTGTTTGGGTAAATGCCCATTGAGTGCCTCTGAGAAAGTGGGTGTGTGGCGTTTCACTGTATGTCATGGCTGTCAAAGTGAGTGTCATGGTGAGCTACATGTTCCACATGGTGTGGTTCAGGTGTTGATCTTATCCTCTTGACCTGCTAGTCCAGTCTTTGCTGGAGAATGCATATGTCTACATTGGGTGATATATAGGTAACCCTCACAGGTCTGAGTGTTTGGAGTTTAGAGGGGAGGGTTGTCTGTGTACATGAGACAGTTGCAACAGTGCCTCAGAATGGACAAGTGAACCAGGTTAATGGGTAAAAGCACCGACTAACTGCCCTTCAAACATGCCAGGATGGGTGGACATAACTAGTAAGTACTTGGGCTACATCTGTGATGAACGAGTACTGCTGACAGCTCCCAGGTGTGCCACACTTCTTGATACAATAACCTGGTGAAGTGCCAAGCCATAATGCTAGTTGAAGTGCAAGACAGAAAGAACTAGCATGATGTATGGGTGGAACAAAAGACAGACTATCTGCCTCCTGTAATACTTTATCACAGCTGTGCAGTTGTCAGCAGCTTTGGCCATGTGAAAGTTCAGTAAGTTCTGTAGCATATGTGGTAACTGTGTAACACTATAGTAGATGTACCTAAATAGGCAGGAGTTCTAATCCCAATACTGGCATGTGTGTGTGTGTGTGTGTGTGTGTGTGTGTGTGTGTGTGTGTGTGTGTGTGTGTGTGAATCATGTACTGTCTGACTTATATGATTTTTGACCTGTGTACTACCCTTTACACTTCCCTTCACTCCAATTTAGTAGTCCTGTTGATGTCATCCACCTTAGAAGTACCTTTGGAATAAATGGAACTGTATAAGTTCTGTGACACATCTGATAACTGTAGCACTATAGTAGGAATACTTAGATAGGCAGGAGTTCTAATCCTAATGCTAGCAACTGTTTGTGTGTGTGAGGATTATGTCTTGTGTGTCTTATACCATTTTGATATGTATATCATTACAGGCTGGTGACCACCTTCCGCTGCCATTACTTTACATAGTGTGGTAACAGCATCTGCCTCACACGCAGCATGTTAAACCATTGTACAGTCTTCTGTACAGATGTGTCTGAAATATCTATATGTTTGCAACCTATACATGGTCGGAAGTGGTCTGTGTGCCCATGTATGTGATATTATAGCCAGATAGGCCACAATGAGTATACAGACACATATGGCAGCATGAGGTATCATACCTGACTGAGGCATCATGCTGATATGTCGTCTGCCACCCTCAAAGGTGGACAGCCTTGGAGCTGCAATACATGAGTCCAGATGCTTGGTTTTACAAGTGAACTGTTCCTGTTATGGGTTATATTAAAGGCTGGAAGAAGTGTGGACTGACATATTGTGGTCCTAATTAGTATGTAACAGGAACACCTTGCATCTTAAGAGGGTTGTTTACACAAAATATGTACACTGTATACCACTAATGTGTCACACATGTCCCTACCTTAGGCCATTTGGTCAGCCCATTTTGCTGGCTTCTGTCCAGACATTTTTGGGACTGACAGGTTGTGAGGTATGCTACAGGAATGTTGAATTCATGTCAGATAGGCACCAGTCGTGACTACTGTGATGCAATATAGTTAACCCCAGCACAAGTGAACATGCACAAAAAGCAATTAGCTATTACATAAAGCAATATAGCTATTACATAAAGCAATGTTGCTATTACTGATGGTTGCGTGCATGGTAAATTGTATGTGCTTCACATGCCTGGGGTATTGCCAGGCAACAACAGAACAATGTCATATTCACCAGCTTCAGGCTGCTGTCCCATATGCAGTCCAGAGGGTTGTAGGTAGTTGTGAGAGGGAGTATTGTCAGCAGACTCACATGTGGCCTTGATACAGAATAGATGCAGCATGTTTGCACATCTACAGTACTAACCTCAATAATACACAATGTCCTGTCCTCACCATAGATGTGCACCTCTGTGCATTAGAAAACCCCATCCACATCTACAATCGGACCTTACACATGGATGCAGATACAATACAGATAACATGTATGTCTGATACATTAGTGTACTAATCCCTACTGGGCCTTTACCTGCACAATCCTCGTCCAGTGTGTGAGTGTGTGTGTGTGTGTGTATGTGTGTGTGTGTGTGTGTGTGTGTGTGTGTGTGTGTGTGTGTGTGTGTAACCCACCTCCACAATGCTTCCCTCAGCTTTATGGCTTGTGCATTGGGCATTTGCCCCAAGTTTGGTGAGGACATCCTCGGTGGTTGTTACTGGGGGCTGGGCCCCCACCTGTGGCTAGCTGGTCCCTCACTACAGCAGCAACCCATTGATGGGCATGGCAGATGAGGTAGGTGGCCCGAAGCCGCACATGCTCATAAGTTCTGCTGTGCAGGCTGGCATCATTTACCCAGAGGACCACACTGTTCCACAGGGTGATCCTCTCCTACACATCATCTGCTCTCTGTCCAAATAACAGGGCATAATGTCCAATCACATATTGGGTGATGATGTCAGTTTTCCCAACAGAGAATACTGGTAGATGAGCACTCTACATGTTACCTGGAAGACATAAACAGGAAAAAGGTCACAGAACCTCATACAGTTGTCAAAATGCACATCAACAGTGGATATTACTTGCAAATAATCCACACTACACCATAACTCTCCAAGCTATCATGGCTTTAGCAGCTTACATTACACTCCTGTCCCTGAGCTATCTTATTTCCCCCAGTGTTGGACACTTCATGGCATAATCCTCTATTCTCCATTCATTTCTGTGTAGAGGGTTGACAGTGGGCTTCTTCCATGTGGATGGTGTGTGGATGGTGGCAGGTCTGTGTTTGACTGTGGTGTGTGATGGAGCTGTAAGCACATGCCTGAGTATATGTAGGAAGCAGACAGTGATGTTATTATGCCCCATGGAGATATGCTGTTGTTACCATCAGTAGGCAATATGTACATGCTCACCATTGCTGAAGGGAGGAGTGTGGTTGATGTTCATATCTCCCTGTACAACTGAGGTGGACAGAGTGGCAATGTCCCCACCTAACCTGTGTGATGCAGGTTGCCTATATCCATGGGATGTATGAGGTGTTCTTTACCCCTAGTACAGGGTGAGTTGTTTTGCATCCTCTGAGACTTACAACATATGTGGAGACACAGATGCAATTGTCCTTGGTGGTGTGGATATGTCTGATTTATAGTCATAGTCAGTCTTACAGGAAGTCACCTGTGAGCTTTCATGCTTGCTCAATATAGGTGGATTTATTTCCAAGTTGTTGCCTGCACCTATGTGTCCCTGTACAGCCAACGTAACAACCCATTATGTGGTTTGTGTATTGCTGCTGTCCACCAAAGGAGATTACTCTACCTTAGTGGGGGCTGGATATACAGGTCACGTACTGCTATGTCCATATAGCTACAGTGGATATAAAGAGTACACACCCCTGTTATACTGCCTGGTATTTGTGCAATTGGAACATGACACCACAATAACTCATTTCAAAACAATACCCATCTGTAATGTGACCTATAGTCTGTACAATTCAATTGAAAACATAAAAATATGGTCTGTGAAAGCATATGGAAATAATACTCAGTACAATAAGGCAGTTGAATGAGTGTGCACACCCTTAAACTGATATGTTGTGTATGCACCTCTTGAGATGGTTACAGCATTCATCCATCTTGGTCTGGACTCTAACATGATGGCAGATCTTCACTTGGCAATAATTGCTCACCTTCCTGGAAACACCTTTGATTGTATTTCAATGGAATTTTACAGGTTAGGGGTCACATTCAAGATGAGAAACATTATGAACTGATCTTCTGTGGTCTTATTGTCATACAACACACAAACCTGACATTCCAACAGGGGTGTATACACTTGTGATATCCACTGTATATAGGTGTTGATATAGCTGGTAGTGATAGGCATGGACAGAGGATCATAACACAGGTGGACAATTCTCTGATTAATACTTGATAATCATGCCTACTCTAGTACCCATACCAGTGTCAAGGCAATGCAACAACCAGCAGCTGTACACATTTCTGTCTGTTGTATGCACTGATACTGACATTACACACATGTGCAACATGCACAACCTATGTACCTGACTGCTTGAAACCCATGTGATTAGTTTTGTGCCTTCCAGCTGAACACATGCATACATACATGTGCTTAGGGGATACCTGGTATACATTTCTGTTCTATGTTAGTATGGTACACTGTATTTACAGTCTTGCTGCTCAATCATACTTCTCAACCTGTTAAAGCAGTACGTCTGGACAATGGTACACATGAATGGGTATCAAAAGGGACATCAATATTGATATTGTATTAATATAGCTGCCCCATACATTAGTACATTGATTGTACAGTAGGGTTTGACATCACTGTGATAACCTGGAAGATGTCCAACAGTCATAAGTAGGCTATTATGTTACAATGTCATTGCTCACAGACCTGCCAATGGTTTGGCTGACAACACAGGTATATGTGTATGTGACTACAGATATCAGTCACAAATGTGCTTATTGTACAGCAGAAGACTATACAGTTGAATGTTATTAATTCAATATATCACATGCAGTTCAACACACATGTCTGCAACAGTACTCTACTTTGCACATGTCCTCTATAGGTGTCTTAGCTTTACAAGGCAATCATGCGTCATACTCATAATCACAGGTAACATGGATATAGAAAACATCCCATTAACTGGCCTAGCAGTGGCACAGTCACAACTGTTTGACAGACACCCCTGCAGTTGTCATATATGAGCTGTCCTTTCCCAGGGTGAGTCAGGCTTCTGAGCTGTGGTCCTACCTCGCAACCTCTCAGAGCATCACATCTGGACAAAGCCTAAAATGATAGGGGGATAAATAGGGACAGACTTTAAATATTCCTGTTATAAACTTAGGAATTTTGTTGAATGATACATTTTGCTTTACGGTGAATATTCTTAAGGATGTGGAGTCTTAAACTCAAGTGTTTGTCATTACTTGAGGACTTCAATCCACAGCTATTTGCCAGAAAAGTACAGATTTCAGGAGGAAAAGAAAACAAAGATGGTAAAATGTGGACATTCTGTAAAGATCTGTACAGTTGAGAGGTATGTCTGTGATCTCTCCCACTGCAGAGAGGACCAGATGCTATGGCCATAGCAGCTGTTTAGCAGGACATTAGTACAGCAAGTCTTGTTGGGACATATATTCCTCCAAATCATATTTCCCATTATTACAGACCAAGTACTACATTCAATTGCATGCTTACATGTTCCACTTACATTTTTTCTTTCTTCTCTTTTCCAGTTTATGTTTTATTTGTTTCTCTCGCTCTCTCTCTCTCTGTGCACTACAGGGATAGAGCTGGTTTGAATAGGTGACAGCATGAATTTTGTAGGTGATGCTCATGACCAAGTGATGGCCTGCCTATCTATTGGGGTTCCCCACTTGCTAATTGCATGCAGAGCAGCTGTGTAGTTGTTCCAATAGCCAATGTTATGGCAACACACTCCTATACATGAGAACTCCATGTGGGCATTAGCCCTTTCCCTTACTTGTGAGGAAGACATCCTGGAGTTTTATGAACTATCTCTTACAACAAGACGTATGGAGACAAGCCAACTAAATAGTGGAGAAGGGTCAAGACTTAGGGGCAAAATGTGAGTATTGCTGTTATATATTTGGAATACTGCTAGTTTAACAGGGTTTGTCTGCACATGCTACTTCTGCATAGGTTTCATTCTGACAAAGTTCTGTCTCTGCATAGCTCTCAACTGTAGGGCCATCTACATAATGGCCACAGGTTAGCTTGTTATGTATGGACTGTTCCCCAGATAGGTGTTCTCCTTGGGAAATCAGTAGCATACTCTGGTGATTGCATCATGTCAATTGTAACATCTATTTGTTTTTCTGAATTTATATCCCACAGAAAATATATATTACAACAAACCCTGTAACACCAGCAACTTTTGCAGTGTATAACAGCAATATTTCAAGTATGGCCATGTATTTGGGACTCTGTCCCCCAATTATGTAAGGCTTTGTCCAGATGTCATAAAGTAGTAGATTGATAGCTATACTGGTAAATCAGTATTTAGTGTTGTAATTCCTGCTGAAGGGAAAGGCTGGGAAACATGCTGAAGTCTGTACATTCGAGAGGTTGGTGTATAGAGAATGCTCTTAGATGCCCTTGTAACATATTTTATGTGGGGGACAGTAACACATGTTTTAAAACTAGGCTGTTAGAACATTTGAGACATATTACTGATAAGAAATATGATAGTTCTGTAGCCATACATTTGAATAAATCTCACCATGGGAACAGTAGTGGGTTGCAAGGTACTGTTTTTGAAAAAGTCTGTTGCTCAGTTTGATGAAGCATTCATAAAAAGACAATTGTCATGTACATGCTCAATGTATCAATATTAACTGTGATACTTTATCCCGTAGGGGTTTAAATGAGAAGTGTAATTAGAGGCTGTGTATTTAATTATGTAATTAGATGTTAATTTCAGCTTGTGATTAAGGCATGTATTTTAGGTAATGTTTTACTCCTTGAAGGCTTTGGACAAGACATCAGAGTATATTAAACATGTGTGAATTATTGGTTGGTTGTCTTTTTATTTGCTATGTTCAGACATTTTATTTGTTTTGCTAAGAGGTTGTTGTATGTCTGGCCATTGTGTATGGCCTATCATGACTTTATAGCAGTGTACTGTTCACTTATTTATTTGGACTGTGGGGGGGGGGGCAGATGTGAGTGTCATGGCTGCTTTTGTATTCAACTGTGCATCAGCAGAATATGTTTGTATGGGCATTTTGAGACATGTATGCATATATATATATATATATATATATATATATATATATATATATATATATATATATATATATATATATGTATATAAATATATATATATATATATATATATATATATATATGTAATATATATATATATATATATATATGTGTGTGTATATGTATATATATATATATATATATATATATATATATATATATATATATATATATGTATACACACACACACACGCACACACACACACACACACACACACACACATATATATATATATATATATATCAGCATTTATTGATACTATATCTATATACTATTGTACACATATGTGGATCTCCCTACATCTCTCTCTATCTCTCTCTCTCTCTCTCTCTATGTATGTTTCTATTCAAATATATGTATTTATAGATACCAATCCTTCCTAATTGCACAGTGTCTCTTACCAATTGTAAACTGGCTGTAAAGAAGGGTATGTTTGAGAAAACATCCTAAAACCATACATCTGAGGTGGCTTATTGGTAAATTGCTTTGACTATGGTGTGCAGGGTCCTGGCTTCAATTTTGTTGCTAGGAAGAACAAGGACTGTTGGATACAGAGTGGTTAAGGCAGTTTTGAGCAGCTTTAAGCACGTTTGCGTGGGTTTGCACAGTAGTAAACGGTGCTAACATACGTTTAAACACATAGGTGCTTACATCGTTTAGGCTTTGCTTACCATTGTGAAAATCTGCTTAGCCTTTACATTTTAAGCAATGCTTAAAGCTGCTAAGCATAGCTCAACTCTGGTAACCACTGATCACATTCCAGTCTGATAAAATAGCAAGGTAATGACATCTTTAATAAGTGTATTTAATTCCCTGTACATAACATGCTTCTATGTGCTGTCATTACAGTAGCAAGGAGTGTGAGTATACTGTATGGGACACCTAAGTATACAAGGGAAGTACCACAATGTTTTCTCTTTGCATTTGTTTCATACATGGCTAGTATCCCAGGTTATATGCAGTCACACGTGCATGTTAACCAGCTACAGTGCACCAGTTGACAAATATATTTTAAAACATATTGTGTCATTACATTAGTACTTTTAACAGTACTTTTCCAAGTAAGAGTAGATTGCAGATTGTAGTACTGGAACCATACACCCCTTCATGCAAATCTGGACTCTGAGTACTGACTATCTTGTTCTTGGTGTGTGAGCTGTATGTTTTCATGTATCTCATAGGTTCATAGGTTGGTACTAGGCTATCGACCCTAGGGTCTATACAAGCCTAGCCATAACAATTCCCTGGCTATTTCTTTCCACAATAATTACTTCCCTGGACCCTGTCTGGCAGGGTGACTGACATGATCCCTGGGGTGAATTTCCTGTCTCTCATCCAATCGTCAAGGTTTCTTTTGAAGAGGGCCAAAGAGCTGCACTGCTTGACATGTATGGGGAGTCTATTCCAGAGTCTGAGGAGTCTCTTGGTCAGGAACCTACCCCTCCAGCATGTTTTGTTCATTGTAATGACAAGGTTTAGATACCTGGAGTGTATGGCTCTGAGGGATTGGGCTTTCTTTAAGTGTAGCATGTCCAACAGCTCTGGGTTTTACATGGCCTTGTATGTTAAGCAAAGATCACCTCTGAGCATAGCTGGAGTTTTTTTAGATGGTCAGCATAGGGCATCTGTGTTAGGCCTGTGATTTTTTTTTGTGAGGTGTTTCTGCAGCCTTTCCATTTGCTGCAGATGTCTTGAGAGGTACCTACCAAATGGGGCATTGTATTCTATAATGAGTTTAATGAGGGATGAGTACAGTGGGACAATGACCTCCTTTTTTCTGGATGAAAAGCCCTTAGTGATGAGGTGTGCCACATAGAAGGATTTCCTGTATCCCTAAGTCTCTTATCACACTTTTGGTGTTTATTGTACTGCCACCTATGTGGTAATTCACAGGTACATGTTTTTTTCCCAGGGAGATAACTATACATTTCTTGGCATTGAGCTTGAGCCCATGGCTCTGGCACCAAGCAGCTGTTTCTCTAAGGCCTTTTGTAGAATATCCACATCATTTGGGGATTCAATAATGGCTCCCAGTTTGCAGTCATCTGTGAACTTTGTTAGCCAGAGTTGCTTAGTGTTGCCCTGTAATTCAGAGAAGTAGATGCCGAACAAAAGCATTCCCAGGAGTGAACCCTGAGGTACTCCACTTGTCTCTTGTCTGGAGCTGGATTTGGAGTTGGCTACTTTTACAGTGTGGGTTCTGTCAGTAAGCCAGTTGGCAACCCATAGAGTGACGTAGGGATTAATGCCCAGCTTAGTAAGTTTATCTATGATTCCAGAGTGGGGGATGGTGTTGAAGGCCTTGACGAGGTCTAGATAGGTTGTGTGGACTGCCTTACCCTCGTCCACAGCTCTGGAGACTGATTTAAAGAAGTCAATCAGGTTTAGGAGACAAGATCAACCCTTCACAAACCCAAACTGGGTGGGGTCCAGTGTTTGAAGGTTGCCAATGTCTTTGTTTATAAGTTCCATGATAATACATTCCATGGCCTTACATATCAGGCTTGTCAAACTGATGGGGTCGTAGTTCCCAGGATCCAAGGTAGATTCCCCCTTGTGGAGTGGGATAAGGAGAACTGTTGCTGTGCTCCACTCAGTGGGCACGAAGCCTGAGGTGAGGCTATGATTAAACATGACACTTAGGTGAGGTGCCAGTAAATTTTGTCTTTCATGTAGTACACAGCCTGGGATGTCATCTGTTCCCATGGATGCTGTATTCATAGCTTTGGAATTGCATTTTTTACCTGAGTGACCATTATTACCAGAATTTGGCAATCTTTTGGTATTGAAATGGGCCCTTTAGGGGGTGAGAGGGGGTGGAGTTGGCACTGAATCGATCTGCCAGGATATTGGCAATATCCTTGGGATCATTATATTTTATGCCATTCTGTTGTATCTCAGAGCAGATCTGGGCATTGCCATTTAAATTCTTGACATAGCTCTAGAATGCCTTGTGGCTGTCTTTGGAATATTTGGCAATTTTATTTTCATAACTAGCTTTGGGGGATTTTATGAGGGATCTCAGCTTCTTACTGAGGCTGGTAAGGGAGATTTTTTCATCCTGGGATTTTCCTCCTTTCTGCAACAGTTTCTTCCTTTTGTTGTAAAGTTTGTTTATGGCAGGGGACCACCAGATTGGCTTCTTTTTTTTGGAGGAGAGCATCTTGGTTCTATTTGAGATGGCATGATTCATGCACGAGTAGATGTGCTTAGTGTATGATTCAGCAGTCGAACTTTCAGTTCCCTTCTGCATGGGTGTCATGCACTTTTGACTTGAGTAGCATGAAGATGGCTTTGGAGAAGTTTTTTACAGAGGTTTCCTTACTGGGGGATGGTGTGGGATGTGATGTCAAGTGTGATTAGCTTATGGTCAGACTTGACCAATGAGGGGGTGACCATAGGTGTGGAACATTGATTTCCCATGTTGGTAATGATGAGGTCTAGGATATTGGAAACCCTGGTGGGACTATGGATTAGTTGATCCAGGGCATTGGAATGTATGAATTCCAAGAACCGTTGGGCAAAGGTGTTGGTACATGAGTAGTTTTCCCAGTTAATGTCAGGGTAGTTGAAATCACCCAGTATTAGGGTGTTTGGTTGTATCTTAACATTTTTCAGTATGTTTAGAAAGGTGTAATGAGAATCTTGGGGCATGGTGGGGGATCTGTAGCAAGCTACAATTTGGATTGCAGTCTTACCTAGTGTTAGTTGCACTTGGAGAATTTCAGACGCATTGTGTTGGGCAACTAGCCTGGTGGTGTGAATATCCTTAGTGAATATGGACACTCCTCCACCTTTATTGTTTTGGTCCTGGTTTGCTTGCTGAAAATTGTGGTAAGAGTTGTAGCCTGGTATTGCAGGATTGCTCTCTGGAGCCTTGAACCAGGTCTCAGTTACTGCACAGATATTGATGTTCTCCATTTTTAGGAGTGCATTGAGAGAGTACATTTTGAGGTTTAGACTTTTAGCATTGAGTAGCATTACCTTCAGATTTTGTATGCTTGTACCTGTTACAGTTGTGGTTTTGTCCTTTGCACTTTGCCTAATAAAGGCCCTATAGGGATGGCAAGAGCCTTAGCCAGTAACCTGAATCTCAGGGGCAAGAGGTGCAGACCATCTCTGGCAAAGCATCGTGGTCTGTCGATCATGTCATCCCAGGCAGACAGATACTGGATCCCCTTTGAATGACACCAGAAGCTGAGCCAATTGTTGAAGTCAATCATTTTGTCCTTAAACTGTGCTATCATTCTGGTCAAAGGCAGGATGCTACTCAGGCCTAGGGTCATATCTGCCTGGGCAGCATGATCCGAGAGCTCTTCCATGTCTCTTTTCATGTAATCCTGGGAGGTACATCTCAAGTCATTCACTGCAACATGGACAATGACAGAGTCATATTTGTATTTGTGGAGTGACTTGAGTGCATGCGTTATGTGGCAGATCCTGGCACCTGACAGGCAGCTGACTGTAATTTTCTCCTTGTTCAGACTGGTGAGTGAGGCATCAGTGTGCCTGACTATAGAGTCACCTATGACTAAAGTGTTGGGTATGTTGTCTTGCCTTAGGGGCTGTTGTTGGGTGGCACACTGGTGTTGTGAGCTATGTGACACTTTGGTTGTGATTGGTGTTTGTTTGCATTTCAGTTTCGGAGGTCTTTGTTGCTTAGGCAAGTCACTGTTTAGGTCCTCCGCATATGAGGGTTTAATGTTGTTATGTGAGGGTGTTGGTGTGGGTATAGAAGTGCTATGTGTTTCTTAAGGTGTAGTGCGGGTGTCAACCTTCTCCTCTTGACTGTCTAGCACAATCTTGGGTGGAGAGAGCTTTGCTTCCAGTTTGGCTATGTAATTGCACCTCTCACAGGTTGTATTGTTGGGTGGTAGGAGGAGAGGGTTGTCTGTGTACATGAAGCAATTGCTGCATTGCCCCAGAATGCCCAGGATCACCAGG
Organism: Protopterus annectens; assembly: GCF_019279795.1. Classification (NCBI taxonomy): domain Eukaryota; kingdom Metazoa; phylum Chordata; order Ceratodontiformes; family Protopteridae; genus Protopterus; species Protopterus annectens. The sequence goes on along the minus strand of NC_056735.1, from coordinate 525,335,348 downwards.
TGGGCAGGAGAAGTCACCAGAAGTTGAACCTTGGACATGCCTGGTTTGGTGCTTTTTTTGTAAAGTACAAGAGCTGTTTTCCCTTAACTTAACAAGGTACTTTGCAATTTTAGGCTGTTTAGTTCCTACAATTAATTTCTCTTTATTACCAAAAAGAGTTGAGTCCTTGTATCAGTTTAAGGCTTCCTAGTGCTTTCCAGCAGGTTTTAGAGCAAGTGCTAGTCACAGGGATGCTTAAAGGTAAGATGAAAAAAATAGTTTATCCTAAACACTGCAGTGTGCACTAGAGGAGTTAGATGTGAAAGTAGGTAACTTAAGTTTTACCTTTCTAAAAAGTTAAGTTTTAGGGGAGAGTCACTATTTTTAAAACAACAAGATAGATTGAAAGGGGGTGGTCACTTTTGTATTCTGGTACTTTGGAATACATTAGGATAGCCAATAAATTTAAATAGTTGAAGGGGAGTGATTTCACAAAATGATAATTTTGCGATTACTCAAACACGCCAGTAAAAGCAGAGAGGAAATGAGATATATGGTCAAATTAACATAAAGGGCAGGCAACTAGAAAGACAGTGGTGTTTAAGAACAACACAGTAACCAGGTGGCAGGGTGGGGAAAAAAATTCTGCCTGACTCACAAGAGACAGAGATGTGGTCTGTTTTCAAGTTTTAATATGCAGTTAAAAGCAGAATACAAGTAAAACATAAGGTAAAGAAAACAAATCATAGTATTCAAAATAGAAAAGGCAATAAAATAATACAAAATACAACAAAGAAAAAGCAAATTAACCTTTCCCCTCACAGCAAAGTATAGCAGAGTCTGGGTGAGCCTTTCTAGTAAAGCTCTGAAATGTTTTATTTTACCCCTTAAATAGAAGGTTTAGTTCCTATCTCCACCCCATTAGTTCACAGATGATCAACCTTAACTGACCTATTCTATCTTATGTGTGAGTCCTTAATTGATCTGTTCTGATTTCTGCCTGACTCACAGGAGACAGAGCTGTGGTCACGTTTCAAGATTTAATATGCAGTTAAAAGCAGAATTCAAGTAAACCACAAGGTAAAGAAAACCAAGTACAGTATTTAAAATAGAAAAAGGAAACAAAGCAATACCAAATACAACAAATAAAAACAAACTGACCTTTCCCTCACAGCAATTTGTAGCAGAGTCTGTGTGAGCCTTTCTAGTAAAGCTCTGAAATGTTTTATTTTACCCCTTAAATAGAAGGTTTAGTTCCTAGCTCCACCCCCTCAGTTCACAGAGGATTAACCTTAACTGACCCATTCTATATTATCTGTGAGTCCTTAATCGATCTGTTCTGATATCTGCCTGACTCACAGGAGACAGAGCTGTGGTCTCTTTTCAAGTTTTAATATACAGTTAAAAGCAGAATACAAGTAAAACATAAGGTAAAGAAAAGAAATCACAGTATTCAAAATAGAAAAAGGCAAGAAAGTAATACAAAATACAACAAATAAAAAGCAAACTAACCTTTCCCTCACAGCAAAGTGTAGCAGAGTCTGGGTGAGCCTTTCTAGTAAAGCTCTGAAATGTTTTATTGTACCCCTTAAATATAAGGTATAGTTCCTAGCTCCACCCCCTCAGTTCACAGATGATTAACCTTAACTGACCTGATCTATCTAATGTGTGAGTCCTTAATTGATCTGGTCTAATTTCTGTCTGACTCACAGGAGACAGAGCTGTGGTCTCTTTTCAAGTATTAATATGTAGTTAAAAGCAGAATACAAGTAAAACACAAGGTAAAGAAAACAAATCACAGTATTCAAAACAGAAAAAGCCAATAAAGTAATACAAAATACAACAAATAAAAAGCAAACTAACCTTTCCCTCACAGCAAAGTGTAGCAGAGTCTGGGTGAGCCTTTCTAGTAAAGCTCTGAAATGTTTTATTTTACCCCTTAAATAGAAGGTTTAGTTCCTAGCTCCACCCCCTCAGTTTACAGATAATTAACCTTAACGGACCTGTTCTATCTTATGTGTGAGTCCTTAAGTGATCTGTTCTGATTTCTGCTTGACTCACAAGAGACAGAGCTGTGGTCTCATTTCAAGTTTTAATATGCAGTTAAAAGCAGAATACAAGTAAAGCACATGGTAAAGGAAACAAATCACAGTGTTCAAAATAGAAAAAGGCAATACAGTAATACAAAATACAACAAATAAAAAGCAAATTTACCTTTCCCTCACAGCAAAGTGTAACAAAGTCAGGTGAGCCTTTCTAGTAAAACCACTCCTGTTGGATATTGATCTGATATGTTGATATTAACTGCAGACTGCTATGTTTTTTGGACATGTCATTGAGGACTGCTGTCATGTAGTAATGGCATACCTTTCAGTTTCAGACTTCTTTCTTTCATCCTAATGCATAACCTGTTGGTGATCTACTTTCTGTCTGTCCTCTGTACAGATGTGCAGATGCCAGGTATTGTTACAGCTATACCACTATGTAGGTGCCCACATTGTATTGTGCTGTGGGCCTGTACACTGATGCTAGTTGCAACACATAGGGCATTCCTTAATGTTGGCCTTGCCCCTTTTCCTTGCCTGTGTGAGGGATATTACAGAGATGGTGGCCTACAGATTCACATACAGTAGGTGGCAATCCATCACAGGACAGGACATATGGAGACAGCCAAACAACATGGGAGACATATCCCCATATTTGTGGACAGATTCTATGTCATCAGTGCTGTTATACACATGGTGGATTGATAGATTGACAGGGTTTGTGTAGACATGCATTTAGTGAGTGACTTCACGACTCATAGTGATATGTCTCTGACTTGCCTCTCCACTGGCATGCTGTCCATAGACTGGCCACATGTCTGCCTGTTAGGCTTTTTCTGTTCCCCAGACAGTTGGTGTCCTTGATAAATCAGTCGTGGACTTTGGGGAATGCAGTCAGCAAATACTCATACCTATTGGTATTACCATTGTCATAGTCCTCATAAGGGATGTTATAACAAACCCAGTGACATCTGAAACTGTCTTAATGTATGACAGCAGTATGCCCAATATACTCCTGTGTTTGTGCCTCTGTCCTCAAATGATGTCAGGCTTTGTCCAGATGTCAATCAGGCGCAGACATATTTATTATCATTACTTCTTGACTTCATTCCTGTTACCATCCCAGTGATGTAGTATACCTATAGACATGTCAGGGAAGAGGCCTTAGATATGAGCCCTGAGGCTGTGCATCTTGAGGTGAACTGTACAAGTGAGAGGCCTTTGTATGTCTGGCCATTGTTTACAGACTGTCATGACTGTGTACACATGTCATGTGTACATGTTATTTGGGCTGTGTATGGGGGGGTGGATGTAAGTGTTGTGGCTCCTTCCTTATCTGACTCTGCATGCTGCTCCAGTTTCCGCCGATCTATTGGCTGTATGTGTTTGTAGGGGCAGACTGAGACATGTCCTGTACCAAGATCAGGATTCAGACTACCCTGACAATTGGGACTCTATATGTAGGGCTAGGGTGTGGGTGGCAAACAATGATGTATTTGTTCACACTGTCCATATACTCTACTGTTCACTTGACTTAACAGTATGTGACTGTGACTGTGGTGATGTTGGTTGTGGATATGCACTTTCACACTGGTGTATGTTTGTCACTGCTGTTACATCCCTGAAGTGGCTGATATATTTGCAAATACACATGTAATTACCCATAGCAGATGTCCTAATTCAATTACTTGTGCTATTTCAGTAAATATATGTTAGAACACATAGGAGGTTGTTACTACAGAAACTGTGTTAGCTTACCCATGCCACTACTTTCAGATACATCCCCATTTACCTGGCTTCCACCCACCACTTTGTCAGCCTTGGTCCAGATTCATTGCAGAATGGGGTTCTGAGTATACCTGTCAACTGTCTGGATTATTTTGGGTTGTCCAGGTTTATAGCTAATATTTCTGGTCTGCTTTACAGATTATTATCATTCCTCTGGTAAATCACTGTAATGATATGATTGTTTTCAGAAAATGAGGACATACATTTCATTTACCTACCTCACATCCATCAGAATATATATGCTGACACAAACTGTGTCACTCTGTCAAGAAGAGTAAAGGGGGGCAATGACCTCTTCCTTCATGGATTCTAATGCGTTAGTACTGAGATGTGCCACACAGAAGGACTTTGTGACCACAGTGGCAATGTGGTGGCCAAGAGACATTGCTGTCAACCTGTGTACCCAGATCTCTTATGACACCTTCTTTGTTTAGGGGACTGCCAGCAATGTAAAAATCATGGGGACAGTGTTTTCCACGCAGGGGATGACACATTTTCTGACATTGAGCTCAATGCCATGGCTCTGACACCAGTCATTGGTCTCAGTGAGGCCTTTCAGTAGGATGCCAACATCACTTGGGTAGTTAATAATGGCTCCCAACTTGCAATTGTCTGCAAACTTTGTCAGCCAGAGCCCCTTCATGTTGGTATGGACTTCAGAGAAGTTGATACCAAACATAAGATGACCCAGGACAGAACCCTGTGGGACTCCACTTATGACTGCTCAGCAGTCTGAATTGAAGTCAGCTATTTCCACACTGTGAGTCCTATATGTGACCCAGTTTGCAACCCACCTAGTGATATAGGTGTTGATGCCTAGCTTAGTGGGTTTTTGCATGATTCCTGAGTGATGAATATTATCAAAGGCTTTGGCCAGATCAAGGTAGCCTGTATGTGCCACCTTGCCTTCATCCATAGCTCAGGTGACAATGGCAAGAAGTTGACCAGGTTGATTGAGCAGATATGACCTACTCTTCACAAAAGTAAACTGTATGGGATCCTGACTCTGCAGATTCCCATATTCCTGTTTATTAGGTGCATGATGATACATTCCATAACTTTGCATAACAGACTTGTCAGGCAGTTGGGGCAGTATTTCCCAGGGTCTGTAGTCAGACCTCGTTTGTGGAGAGGGCTGACTATAGCAGTGCACAATTCAGTAGGGACAAAGCCTGAAGACAACAATAATGTGTTGTGAAGCCAATTAGACAAGATTACATGTGTCCAGTGGACACGTGTGCAAAATGGACAGCTATGTATGGGGGTGACATTTTTTTTGGGAACAGCTTGCCCTTTTTTAAGGTGAGAGTGGGACATTGAGGAAGGATAGCAGGTATATTTGGGGAGGTAGGTTGGGTAGGAAGACAGACAAGAACAACAAGACGGCATACAGGGGTGGTATATGACACATGTGGGAGGTAAACACCTTGGACAGGGAGGTGTGTTTGGTAATCGGAAGCCCACGATCCACCGAATGAATACAGTGGGACTGAGGTCCCCACCCATTGGCAGTCACCACTGCACCTTCACAGCTCTGAAAGTGTCTGTGCTGAGGGCTGAGCAGGAGGGGCAGGCTGAACCTCTAATTGTGCCACACAGCCTCAAACTGGCGTAGCAGATCTCCCAATTCTTTGTGGAACTTGCTACGCACCAGACTATGGATCTGACTTCGGGTGACAGGATCCTGTCCGCCCCTGAGCCACAGGGGGGATGTGCTCCATCCCCTGAGGCAGTTCCAGCCAAAAGTGGTGCAGGACCAGCAGACGAGGAGGCCTTGGGGTGGGTCCCAGATGTGCTGGGGCCTGGTGCCATGGGCAGATGAGGAGGAAGAGGCAGATCCGCTGTTATTGGCCTTCCCAGACGTGCTATGGTGTTGCAGTTTTAGAACATATATTGATTAGTAATGTTAAACACATTCCAGGAATTATAACAGCATGCATGAGTATTCCCATTAACCCAAAACAACAGATTTGAAACATTTGCATAGCAAACAGAGCACATGCATATATGGAACCACAGTGCGCATTACACCGGCATGCAAGTTACATTGATAGCAACAGGCCACCAATGATAGTATTTGAACAGGGAACATTAATTAGAATACATTTCAACATTTGTAGAACAACAGGACACATGTCCCAACAGTAGGTTTGGTGGAAAACATAACCGTTCATTTATGTGTTTATGTTATTGGTGAAGATAAGGTGGGGGAGAGAGAGAGAGATGCCAGTTAACAAATGTAGATTCTTGCAGTGGTCACAGCTTTAATGATCATTGTTCTACTCATTACTCTACAGGTATTATTACAACAACTATGAACTTGGATTGAGCAGTGATATGTTTGTACACAGTATAATTACAGCCTTCTTATAGATACTTTATACTTTCTCTTACATGGAAGACCTGTGGAGGGAATGTTTGTTAATACTATGTGACTGTTTCTACCCATATTCACATAGTCAGGGTTACATATGTGCACTCATACTGTGTGTGTGTGTGTGTGTGTGTGTGTGTGTGTGTGTGTGTGTGTGTGTGTGTGTGTGTGTGTGTGTGTGTGTGTGTGTGTGTGTGTGTGTGTGTGTGTGTGTGTGTGTGTGTGTGTGAAGCTGACATACTCTGCCGTGATTTCTATCGGTCACCCTGGTTGTTGGTAGCAGGGACCAGTAGCTTTGACAGCATGACACTTTTGAACATTTCTTGGGGGAGACCACTTGGTGTATATACTTATCTTGCTGTCATTTGCAGCCTTGGGGTTGGACTGTGGGTGTTGTACACAGTATCACTACAGGCTTCTTATAGCTACTTTATACCTTCTTTCACCTGGAACATCTGTGGAGGGAATTTATGTTGACACTACCTGACTGTTTCTACACATATTCACAAAATCCTAATTGAAATTATACATACAGCTTACTACCACTCCCGGGATTCATACCATGGCTGTTTCTGCTAAAAATACAACAAGTTTGTGTTTCAGCAGAATGAGCTATTGAGAAACTGCTGTCTCTTCCTTGAATGTTTTCTTTCAAATTCTCTCTTGGTTGTACAATATGACCTTGTGATTGCATCACTCTTTTATATATATTCCTATACATACCTTTTAATATAGCACAGTGTGGAAAACCACTGGTTAACACAACATTATGATTCTGATATCAGATCTTGGTGCATTAAACTTTCAAGTCATACAATACCAGAGTATACACAGCCAGTCTGGGGTTTTCACTTTTATTGACAAGTAATTACATGTTTATTAATACATATCCTTTACATCACTATTACTCTCCTACTGGCTTCTTCAGTCACTAAAAACATACCCATTTTGAAATACTGCAAGGTAACATTCTACTACATTTTATTTATTTACCCTACATAATACCAGCTAGATTGTTATTCACCAGCCTCGCGATGCAGCCTTAGCAGCCTGCTGGCATGGGCTTCCTGGTTCACAGCCTTCTCATCTGCAGCTGTACAGGAGATAAGAGAAAACATTTATGTATACCTATCCATCACACACACAGGCTGGACTTTGGATAACACTTATTTTGACTAATACTTACACATGGCTGGAGCATTCCTCATCTCAGGGATCTTGGAACCACTGGTCCAAAAGGTCCCTCTTCCTCTGCTTCAAGTCAGCAAAGTGGTGCCGGACCTGCTCACCAGTCTGAGGGATGCCAGTGACAGTGGTGAGATCTCAGGCAAGTTAGTCCCAGGCCTCCCCTTTGTATTGGGATCCCTGGTACTGGTCTTGCAGCAGTCACCCTTCATGGTCTTTAATGAGGAGTCTGACCATGACCCTGGACTCCTGAAAGCCCCAACGCTGCTCCTGAAAGCACACACCTTCACCTACACCAACCAAAGTGTCTACAGTGCAGAGCTACAACTGGTTATGTGTTGTATTCCCACCTGCATGGTGTAGGGCTAATTTTCCACCATTTACCATGATTGGACAATTTTGAAACTGCTGAGCTAAACTAAGCACCGGGCAAACCCGCTTAGCAAAGATAACCAGTACTTAAAGGGGTAGATGATAAGTCTTGTTTACAGTGCGCAAAGCCGCTTAGCTATCCTAAATCTTGCTTAACTCATTCACTCCAGAGCAGCTCAGAAAAAGCTGCCTGTTTAATTCCACCATAGGATAACAGTGTAGCCTGAGCTCATTTTCAGAAAATCCATTTGTAATACCATACAGAAAACAAATGTGCATAACTCTTTAACTATAATAGCTAGACTAAAAATGTAAATGCAAAAGTTGTTCAGCAGACACTAGCCTTTCCAACAGTGTAAATGTTGATAGTGCATATCAAAGGCATTATTAAATATTTGGCAAGGAATGCTGATATTGTGCATATTTTTTACCTTTTTGGAAAAGCAAAGCACAATATCTTGGTCAATGTATCATGTAGCCCATTACAATTTGTATTTAATTTGTTTGTATGAATGTCAGCTTTAAAAGGATACCTTAACCATTACTGTGTGATGCTCCTTTATGGAGATATTCACAGAAATATGATTAATATAGCATTTGTCATAATTGATGAATAAACAAAACATAATATCTCATCACCTGTAACAGACAGAGGCTACATATCAGTGTACACATTGAGTGTCTCATTGTCAGCTTCAAAATTATGCATCATTTGTGTCATCACCATATTCCTTGCAGAGATATGGGCATAATAATGAGAAGTATTGGAAATGTATAATTTTCATAATCCTACAAGACTAAACAAACTGTGATATCTGTACATGTGTGCAGTGCACAGACACTGTTCTTTTACCATGTTGTAAGGAGTAACACTGTCTTCAAAATGAGGTATTACTTGGCACACTGACATGTTCCCTTGCAAAGTTATTTACCAAAATATGAAAAAAATCATAATTTCCATAAGCTAAGTCCAAAACAAACTTTGATATCTGTACATGTGTACAACATAGATGCACAGTTCTTTTACCATGTTGTAAGTACTAATACAGTCTTCAAAATGAGGGATTTACTTTGCTAGGGAACATGTCAATGTGCTAAGTTATTTACCAAAAATGAAAGAAAGACACTTGGGGGGGTGTATGCATAACTCCACTTAGACAGAAACCAAAATCTGACATGTGTATTCTTCGATGTGATAACAACTTTTAGTAATGTGAATAACAAGGGCAGCTGCTGAGAGTTTTACCTGACAAGTGGTAATGACTCAGTATTATACTCTGACTGCACATCTTGTAAATTAATAGCGTGATAATGACTTCCATTTTGTTACTGAAATGTTCTGCATGCTCAGATAAAGGTAATAACTGCTGCACATAACCTGTTGAGTAGACATTCATTACATTCCTGGTGCAGGTGTAATGTAAGACTGAGTCATTACCATCTGTTAGGAAAAGACCTGAGTAATTCAATAAAAGTAGCATAACAGTTATATATTACTAAGCCCTTTCTCTCACCTAAACTGTACACGCAAACACAAGAAGTCAGAAATATTGCCCTACATACTGATCAGTGCCAGAACTAGTATAAAATCAGTAATAACATTTATATCACTGAATCCTTCCTGTCACCTAAACTGTACACACCAACGACAGAGCCAAAAGTATTGCCCAACAGTTTGGTTGATCCATGTCAGAATTACTTCACTCAGGGTGATGCTACCATGATAAATGCTTATACTCCCTAAGATGGCAGCTAAGTTTTCAGTGAGATCACCCCTCTTTTTAGTTTTGATTTTTTTTCACTTTGTTCACCTCTATATTTATCACTGAATACAATTGCTTCTTATACCACTATCATACATTCTACATTCAGTAAACAGAGAAACAAAGGTAAACACAAATAGTCCTAATATATAGGCTAGAAGACTGGTAAACGTACTTGCAAATCACTATTAAGTACATTTCTGATATGTGTATTTAAAATAAGTCATATCGTTACACATGGGAGTCACAGCACTTATTTCTTTTTAGCATATTAATAAAAATGAAGTCCAACAGGTTCAATGGTTCACTTCACGAGCAACATAGAGTGTGTCTGGTTAAATAAATTATTTCCTCTGTGAAAATTGATATGCAGATGGAGAAAGAGGGAAACAGTGGGAAAGACAGCTGCCAAAAAGTAGTTTAGCTGAACAACAAAGTAGACGCTGGTACAGTGACAACTATTGTCTTAGTATTTCGTTGTTATAACTTAAAAATTCCTCCTACTGTGTCTCTCAGTTGGGAAGATATGATCGGCTAAGAGAATTCCAGCATAGGTTCTCTAGGTCAGGAGAATATGCAACATTTGAAAACTCCAGTATCAGCTGAAAACATTTACAACGTAATATCTTATAACTTTATATATATATATATATATATATATATATATATATATATATATATATATATATATATATATATATATATATATATATGCCTTTACTGCGTACTTAGGAGATAATCTCATGGTGTTGCATGGTTACAAAATCACAGACAATGCTCACTATTGACATTTCAACTAATCAATATTGCAAATTAGCTTTGGCCGACTAGCTCACAATTTTGATACTGCCTTCTTAACTTATTTTCAAAACGCATGACTTTACACAATGTACCACCAGGAAAAAGTATTTGGGCAGAGTGCTACTTAATAGCTGACTTGGAAGTAAACAAAGTAACTGTGGAAAACAGTTTCAGTTGTGCTGAACCCTTGTTCTAGATGTGATACAGCAATCTAAGAAGCAAGAAACAAAGCTTCAAAATTGTATCTTTTAGTCACTGATTTGATATGTCAATGTTTTACAGTTACATGGATTAACAGCAAAACAGTGTTCTCACATCACAGCTTTCATCAACAGTTAATTCACAAATTTGCTGAAAACAGCAGGTAAACACTTTGTTTATCGTATTCCACAAGTTACTATTTCTGCACAAGGCATGTCACTTGGTTCAGCTATGTTTTTTTTTCTATAAACTCCAATTAGAAGCAGTTTGAATGCTGCCATACAAGCATCCCTCATTACAGAAGTCCGTAACACAGCTTATTCCTTGCAAAGAATAAGAAGGTACAGGAAAATAAAAATCACAATAACTTACCAATAAACCTTTGACCTTGAGCACAGACCTTGGATCTTTGATCATAGCTTCCAGTTTCCTTTGCCAATTTTCTTTAAAAAATCCTATGTAAGCTATACCTAACTCCACTGTGAAAATAAAGTTGAGAAGGTAGTTAACAAAGTTCAGGTACCTTTTCAATTTAATTTTCATCAGTGGAGTTAAGCTGTTCTTGTAAACATAGTCATGCTGCCGGACGACACTCGGGTGTAATGCTCAAGAATATCTCTCGCCTCAGGGAGCACTCGGATGTAACCATAGATGTATCCTGTGATGGTACTCGGGGTTAATGAGTTAAACTTTAAATTTCAGTGACACCTCACATTTGGAGCCGCTACACTAATCTGGTTAGCATATACATAATAATATTCACTACCTATTTTATGAAAAATACATTTTAGTTGTGTTTCACATATGAAAATATATGGACTGTTCTCGGGCTTGAACCATGACCAACTACATACCAGGCAAATGCCCTAACTACTACACTATTCCAGTTTCACTGTTAGAACTCTGTGTATTTCTATTTAGCTTTTTTTTGATGTTTAAACTCTGCTATATATAACTACACAACAGTCACACCAACTCAGCGATGCTCAAACTTTATTGCACACAGGAAAAAAATGAGGACTATATTTTAAGTATTTAAGTATTACTGTTAGAAACTTAGAACCCGGATAGAATGACAGGCTTTGCATTAACATATTTTGCAAGGGGTATGCAGTGTGTACAGACTTCTTTTCTGGTACATTCTGCCATATATGTGTGTTTTTCTGAGGTAGGCTGTTGGTTATTTTCTCCACAGACACTAAAGTGTCCATGGAGACTTTTATTCATTTTATATTGCCGTTCGGCAATTCTCGAGTGCAGGGGGCATGTGCATTGTGAGAGCACTCCTCTCAGACACACCCCCTGTGCTTGTGCACAGAATGGTGTCCGTTTTAGAGCATGGCAGCGTGCCTTCATGAATATACATGGCGTGCTGCCGTGCTGCACAGGAATGGCCCCTTTCATGTAAGAATAACTTATGCTTGCATGGAAGTTTGCTGAATCCCAGGGAAAGATAATTAAATTATTTCAATTCTGCTCTTAAATATTTGAGTTGCACTTAGTGACCTATGTGGTAATAAGACTTTGTACTTTTCTGCTCTGTTCCATCTGTTTGCATTTTTAGGTTTGCTCTAGAACCTTATTCTTATATTTTATTAACAATTGTAGGAAAATTGTGTTTCTGTGTTATCCCACCCTTCTATCTATCCATTTGTATTTGAAAACCTTCTGTCCCATAATCTTGTAGTTTAATTCATAGTTGTGGAAGTAGAAGACTTTGAGCCTTAGGAATTTATTACTGCATTGTTCCATAAACAGTGCTACTGGTAAATCTTCCCAAAATATGGTGCTTTAAACTGTAGTAGAAGGTCAGTAGTGAGAGGATCATCTTTGCTCCAGTCTGTGTGTCAGTGCTTTTATATTCTGCTTGTCTTTTACCTGCTTAAAATTGCATTCTCTGTCTGCCCCATCCTCCACTAACACATTAAGCTAAAGTTTCTGAAAGAGCTGCAGTAGTCCCTTTATTTGATTGCATGACTCTCTAGCTAGCCTGGTTGACATTCCCTAACCTTCCCACCCTTATTGTTGCTGTTGTTTTATAATAAGGCTGTGTCTCTGGCCTCCACCCCTTATGATAATCTGATTTCCAAAGTCCTTCCCTCACTTCTATCATTGCTATAGACTGTTGTATAAAGTATTTATGTACTGTTCCCGCCCATTGTTTTCCATAGATCTATGATACTGAGTGCTCACCCAGCAAACGGATATTGATCTTTAGTAAACCTCTTTTACTACATATTGTTTTGTGCTCTTTTTCTGGAGCTCAGCAAAGTTTGGAGTCTTAGCCTGCATTTAAGAAGTATTTTTCTTTATTCCAATGCCATGCATTGAAAGTTAAATACCATTGATTGCTAAAGTGCGCAAGTTATTTTGAGTGATACCTATTGTTTTCTGCTTTTATGTGTGGATTTCATGGATTTTTTGTTGTAAAAAATGCTCTTCCTACTGTTACTGAAGTAAGGTTGTCTTGAAATTGCCTTCAGCAAGGGATTTCCCTAGTTAGTTGTTTAACTGGTTTGTGGGAGCATTGCACTTGTGGGCTTCTTCTACTGTGTTTTTACATTACGAGGACTGGGTTTATTTATCTTGTGGCAGAAGGTGTTCTACTGGTCTATATGAGTTGGGAAATACACAAAAGAACTCATAGTGTAGTCATTTTATTAGCCAGAGGATTCGTTAGTTAGTTTCTGCATGGGTTAGCAGTGCCCTGTACAGTAGCAAACACCTAGAAAGAATGGTTTATAAAACTGTATCTTGTAGAGCACCAATATAGTGCAAATACCTTGTGTGCCAACAAGCTTAAAGCAGTTAGTTGGGAGTCAAGTGGCAATACCTACAGATTTAGTTGAATTCAGTATTGTGTAAACATTAAAATTAGTAGAATTTAGTACTGTTTAGCATAATCTTCTCTGATAAAGCACCTTTAATGTCTTTCTAACCCCAATACATGACCCCCTTGTAGCTTACAAATCAAAGGACTGGGCAGTATGGATTTGCAATTTCCTAAATTCTCTGCAGTCAGCCTTGTGGATATAGGCATCTTGAGGCAATGAAGTAATTATCTCTTGTTTACTGACAACCACTTAGTCCTTGAAAAGGCAGACACAGTATGCAAAAGGTGTACTTACACAATGACACTGGAGGCAAAACTCTCACATAGAAGTGTACATCAGGTTGTCAAAACCACGCATACAACACCCACCTCATATAGTACACAATGTACACATAGACTAAAGTATGCTGATACACTTAAAAGCAATCTTCCTAAAGAAAAACAATTGCCTAGATCAGCTGTTGTCAAAGTTTATGCATCAGCAAGCCCAAAGGCACTCAGAAAAAAAAACAACACTTAAGACCACACATACTGTCATTCCCAGTGGGACCCCAAACCCCAAACGCTTTGCCCTTAAGGCAAACAACACACTTCCCAGGACTCTTGTTTTAGTGGACTCCTTTGTAAGTTATATTGATGCCTCTCTAACCATGCTGAGCATGGAAACGATAACTGTTAGTCGCTTATCTGGAGCAATAATCCACCAAATCACACATGCACTCAAGGCATTATGCCACAGATACCAGTACAATCCCATCATAGTCCATGTAGGTGTAAATGACCTGAGATGTACCTCACTGGACTATATGAAGAGAGATGTTATGGAGCTTTCAGATTATGTGTCTCAGGCTGCCTAGTACGGAGCACCATATTGACAAACCTACTGACAGAAAATTCAACTCAACTGGACCTCTGGTGTTACTGTTCAGTGCTAGGAGCCTAAACAAAAAAACTACACTTCCTCCAAGCCCTCCTCATACTTGAGAATCTGTGCAGTTACCAAGACAAGATTTAAAGTGGCTGAGAGTGCCCCAGCAGTGCAAGGTTTCAGTGCCTTACACACTTTTAGACCAGTAGCTGCACAGACAAGGGCTAAAGGAGGAGGTGTCTCCATATACATCAATAACAAGCATACCTCTTTGGTAGTCAAACAGGATGATGTGCAGGAGTTCCTCCAGATGCAGATTACCATAGACAAAATAGACAAAATCCCATATCATATCCTTGCTAGCTATAGGTCACCCTCCATATCCCAAGAAGCTCAAAATGTGTACTTGGATCTACTGGAGATGCTTACCATTCAACATAACACCCTACTCATGGGAGACTTTAATTATCCATCTATAGACTGGGAATCCTACACAGCCTCAAATCTGCAGGCGCAGAGATTCCTGGACTTCATAAATACAAACACCCTTGACCAAATAGGGAATATGCCCACTGAGGCTCCAGCAACCTGGTGCTTACAAATATAGGAGAATGCTGCACCCCCCAAATGTCTCATCCCTCACAGTAATGTCTGACCATAAAGCTGTCTCCTTTGAAATCAAAATCAACTCCATAATCCCAATAAAAATAGTAACAGTTAGGAGCTATTCCAAGGCAAATTACACTTTATTAACTGATGGGTTGTCAAAATTCAATGCCCTTCCAAACCCAGATAGCACAGCAGCCTATGCTGAATTGCTCTCAGAAACTCTATGCAAACATGTCAGTGGCTGCACAGAGGCTGCTGTACCTACCAGAAGTAAGCCCAGGAGTAGCCCTAGAAACAAACCACCCTGGTGGCATCCCAAATTAAATAGAATATACAGAAAAAAGAAAATAAAATGACAAAAATCAGGAAGGGTAATTCCTATAAAGATAGAAGCTCTCTCATCAAAGTAAATAGGCAACTAAGAGGGCTAATTAGTTAATGTTAATTAAACTTTGAGGTTAAGATAGCCTCCCAGGTGAGAGATAACTATAAGGCCATCTACAGCTATGCCAGAAACCTCAAGGGCAGCACATGGCGATGTGCTGAACTGGTGGTTAATGGTGTCAAATTCAGTGAGCCTGGTGATACAGCAAACCTGTTAGCAGACAAATTCAGTTCCAGCTTTAAATCCACCACTCCCAACCATCCCCTCAAAAATACCCCCAAACATAACTCCCCTCCAGCTATAACTAGGGAGCATGTACTGACTGCAGTCACTAAAGCCAAGAACATGGCCTCAGTGGGCCCTTACAACATCCCAGGATGCCTCCTGAATAGTCTAAAATATGACTTATCAGGACTTCTGGTTTCATTATTTAACTATAGCCTTAAACAGGCTTTGTGCCATGTGGATGGAGGAATGCTATCATCATCCACCTACATAAGGAGGACCTTCAATAGATCCTGGAAACTACTGACCCATTTGTCTGACTAGTCTTATTTGCAAAGCTATGGAAAGAATTATCATGGAAAGTATCAACAAGAACATAGGAGACCTCCAGACACTGGATCTAACTCAGCTTGGCTTTCTCAAAAGATGGTCACGCTTACTGAATCTGGCAGACTTCTTTGAAAAGGTCACTAAAGCAAGGGATGAGGGGAAAATGTTGCATACTGCCTACCTAGATCTGGCAAAAGTATTTGCTACAAACAAACCTATAGAATAAGGTATAAACCCCTTTATAACTAGATGGATAACTAGCTGGCTCACTGATATAACCTAGGACATTAGAATCAGTGAGGCTACCTCCACAAAAAGGCCGGTCGCCAGTGGTGTGTCCCTGGGCTCTGAGTTTGGCTCACTCCTCTTTGGCATCTACTTCTCAGATGTCGAAACCAATGTCAAAGGACTTTGGCTGACCAAGTTTGCAGATGATTGCAAACTGGGAGCAGTCATTAAATCTCCCCAAGATAAGAACACCCTTCAGGAAGGTCTAATACAGACAAACCCCTGGTGCCAATGCCATTGCTTAAAACTCAATCCCAAAAAATGCTTTCTAGTACATTTTGGGAAGTCTACCACCCTCGATAAATATGTCATCAATACAACACTCTCATAAGTGAATTCACTAGTCAGAGAGCTGGGAACTCATGTAGTTAGTAACCTAGTCTTTGACCAGCATGCGTCCAAGGTATTAAGAACTTCTTCTATGTTGCTCAACTTATAAACAAGGCATGGTATCCAGGTCCAAAGTAGTCATCATACCACTGTACTTGATCCTCATCAGGCCCATCATAGAGTATAAGGGCCCCTTCGATATACACCTGACCAGACACATGCAGCAACTGGAATGTCTACAAAGGTTCCTTACAAAAATAATACAGGTAGTAAACACAATGTCCTACACTGATCAATGCAATGCCCTGTCTCTTTACTTGGTATCATACAGACTTCTGAGAAGTTATTTTGCCTGGCATACAGAGAGCATTCCTGGACTGTGTTTTGATGAACTTTTTTTTCCACATCCACAAAACAAACAACATCAGGGATATTAGATTAAAAGGCCTAAATTTTGCTTGTGGCATAAATAGGGCATGCTGGAGAGACAGATATGTTTCTCAGAGAATTTCCATTCTCTGGAACAGGCTCCCTATCCATGTGAAGCAGAATTTCTCCTTATTCCTTTTTAAGCACAACTTGGACCCATGAATGGGTAATTGGAAATTCACCCCTGCTCTGGCTCCTAATGTATCTGATGGACAGAGGCAGTCAGTAAGTTACCACCTATATAAAGCAAATTTGTGAGTCACATTTAGGTTTCACAGTTAGGCTTATTAAGGGCCCTAGTGGTTATTAGCCTAGTATACACCTGTGAACCTATGAACCCCAGAACCTATGATCATGTTATGCAGAATGCAATATGCAATAAACATCCTGCGCATAGTAGCTGGGTTCACACTGAAGGGCACCCCCAGAATTATCTATGCACCTGAAATGGTTTTACAGGAAACCAAAGACCTGCTTGATAAAAATACAGGTCTGGGACAGGAATATGTTATATGTCTCCTCTGCAGCAAAATAAAATAAAGCAAAACAAACAAAAAACATTAGAATTCATTAATACATTTTAATATGAATAGCTACTTAAATACAATATAAAAAAAAAAAAACTTCCACTTGCCAACAAAATGACTACTGGGTATCCTACCATGCAGGAAGAGGAAGTACACTGAGTTAGAGTGCCAGACATGGGAATCATGTACACTGCCAGGATGCTGGGTAGAGATGTTGGTGATGCACCCCAATGCATCACACACTGTCTGGCAATAGATGGAATGGTAGTCCTTCCTACTGTGATACTGCTACCCTGTGGACCTGGAGGGGCCCTAATTGCAACTTGGGTGCAATCTATCCCACCGAGTACCTCAGAAGAATGTGCCAACCCATAAAATACATGCATAGTCCTGGCTTGGTCCTGAGGTGACACAGGGAAATAGATATACTGATCCACGCATCCCAAGAGAATATCCAGGAACTGCTGCAGTATTCTCAAGGCAGAAGCCTGTGATATCCTCATGTCCCCAGTCTGTTTCTGGAAGGTCCCCTTTGCAAGTATAAAGGGGGCTATACATACTTTGGTGTTTACAAGGATAGGAAGTCCACACATTCCTCCAGTGCCCCTGTGGGGGTAACATACCCACTAAGACCTTTACAATATCACTCCCCACTCTAAACCTATCAAGGATTTCCTGATTAGCAAAGTTATCATGAGTAATCCTTTGCTTACATTTTTGCCTTCTTGGCCAGCAAGCTCCGCTGGGCACAAATGATTTTAGCCCAGCCAAGACAAGCAACTCAGACAAGGAAATAGCAATCTAGCAGCAACTGGAAGCATTTTTGCCAACTGCAACTTTGATAGATTTAGCGAGGTTTCTCTTTATATAGTGCATATGTAACCAGTGTGGAAAAGTGAGAAAATATGAATATGAATTGCAGATGGTGTGAAACATACTTCATTTGCATATGGAGATTACATCACTCCTCATTTACTTCCCATTATTTGTACATTTGCATAAGCACATTCCAAGTCAGTGCACATTGACATAAATGGACTCTATGAATCACAGCTCAACTGTACTCTTCCACAAATATCTTGGGTAGTCTTAGCACAGCTGCATAAATGACTATGTCTTAGAAACACCACATAAGTGCGTTTTGTAGCTGAGGGTCATGATATAATATTTTGAAAAACTTGCTGCAATACTTTATATGGTTACAGCAAAATGGTCCTTTATTTCTAGGTATCTCCCATCACTCTTTGCATGCTGTTTTTGCTATTTGTGTACACAACAGATATGCATATACATATATATATATATATATATATATATATATATATATATATATATATATATATATATATATACACAGCATATATATATATATATATATATACACACACACACACACACACACACACACACACACACACACACACACACACACACACACACACACACACACACACACACACATTCTCCATACTTTGCATTTTTTCAAGCTGACAAGCTTAGTATATGCTTGAATCATATCACTGGTGTGCTCTTATGAAAAGACAACCACAAATAATGCTCCTTTCTCTGATGTTATGCAAATATATACAAATTTTACATGCTGTGACAGCTCTGTACATATTTAACCTTGCATTGTTGACTTAAAAGCTATTAAACAGTACAACACAAAATAAAAGGGGGGTTATCCAAGAGTCTTTTGAGGTTAGGATGGAATACAGGTCAGAGTAGGCTTTGAAAATTGACAGGATGCAGCTTTTTTCAAAATAGTAAGCTGAAAATAAATGTGTAGTCTTCAGAGTAAAATGAATAAAAGTTATCAATAACATAAATATTTTATGTCAGTGTGTTTTCAGACATAAAATGAATATGGATATGATTCATAAAGGCTTACAAAGATATGAAAGACTTAATTGAGAAAGTTTTTGCATTGTGGTAAACCATTCTGATTCAGAGACTGCTTTCCTGTTAAATTTTCTCTGTTGGTGGTCATAATATGGAGAAGTCTTACTGGAGAAATTGCAAGCAAATATGCCAGTCCAGGGGAGTGGTAATGCTAATTAGGCATGAGCTTTTCCCTAGAAATGGAGGAGGCTACTGATTAATTTAGGAGAATAATTCTAATCACTCTAATGAATTTCTTTTTTATGGGGGGGGGGGTGGTATGAATGATAATGGCATTCACCCTTTCACTCCAATGAGAATAGTCACGGTTTGTACCATGAATACAGGTAAGTATAACAGAGCTATTGGAATGTGTGTCTGTCTACATGTGAGTATGTGTGTGGATGTCTATATATGTGTGATTTGTATATATTCATCTGGGTTGTTACCCTGTGACAGATAAATAGCGGAAACAGACTTTGTGTGTGTGTGTGTGTGTGTTGGTTGGAACATGTGTGTGTGTTTCTGTGACTGTGAGCTAGTGTTATGAAGTTTGCCTTTGGCTGGCATGGTGTGTGTGTATTTGTGTGTGTGTGTGTGTGTGTGTGTGTGTGTGTGTGTGTGTGTGTGTGTGTGTGTGTGTGTGTGTGTGTGTGTGTGTGTGCGTGAGCATTTTAATGCTGGGGATGTCTGTGTTACTGTGTTCCTGGTGGGGAGAGCACTAGCATGGTCAGGTCTGACAGTGCAGTTTTCAGTTTAGATACACGATAAATACCTACTGATGATTGAGTTCTTTGTGCAGTGTTATCTCCTCTCTGAATTACAGATTCTCTTTCTCAATAATTGATTTACCTGACTTAACCAAATAGTAAAGGTAGAAAGAATATTTTGAAACTCAAGGTGATGTTTTTCCATATTAAGTGATTTTTTTTATATTTTTTATATATGTTGGGGTATAAAAAGAACACAAGCACTGATTTTTTTTCATAAAGATGTAAAATTCAGGTGCTTCTTTCTTTCATTTTGATGGGAAGCGACTACTTTAAAGATAATTTATAATTAACTGTGCCAGTAACATTCCCTGAATCTCAATAAATGTTGAGCCATTTCAGAGCTTAAGGCATTATACAGAAAGAGAGAAATTGCCAAAACAGACAGCATTCTAAAAAAGACTTTCTAAAATGCTTAGTTCTTCAGGAATCTTTTAAAAAACCTTTCAAAATATCCATCTTATTTCCCTAAATATGCCACCTGAAGGAAGGAACATGAAGGGAATTATAATTTAAATTCTGAAACATGGTAAGCAGTCAGTAAAAGTACTCTGGACACAGTATTTCAAAATCATTTTTAATAAGAGTACACAGCAGGAAAAAAGACTGGAACCACGCAGAATGATGTTAGGTAACATGTTTTTTTTTCTCAGGCAGGGTTGTGAATTCATGGAATGATCTGACTTCAGAAACTCTGTAACAGTTTCAGACTTGCACAGGGCAGACTTGAGGCAATCCTGGACATGAGCAGGAGAAAATAAAATATGTGTTTGCTTTATGGCAGCAGCTTTTCAAAAAGGCGGGGTAATGAAGAGACCAGGCCTGCTTAAGCTCGCTTTAGCTGTCACCATATGTCTGGGTTGTAAATAAGGTTTTCTGTTTTAATGTAAATGCTTTCTTAAGAGTGGGGATGCAGATATAAACTGAGGCATCCTCAGATATTTAGCTTCAGCTTTCTGGTTATATCTTTAGTTAGTGACGTATAGGCTGAGCGCTTGGCACAGATTCTCTTACCATTCTCATGAAGTGACTTGAATATAACTTGTTGGTTACTGGTTAGCATAAATGGTACCTCACTAGGTCATATAGGAAAAAAATCTAGAAACCAGATGTGATCATAGGAGGTTATTATAATAATGCACAAACGTTTAGTATCCATGTAAATATGAACTATTGGTGGCAAATGAGCAGAGGCAGCTGCTTGGTGAAACAATCTAATGAAAGATCTAG
Organism: Protopterus annectens; assembly: GCF_019279795.1. NCBI lineage: Eukaryota > Metazoa > Chordata > Ceratodontiformes > Protopteridae > Protopterus > Protopterus annectens. The sequence goes on along the minus strand of NC_056735.1, from coordinate 525,314,135 downwards.
GGATAGACTTGGGGAGATAGTCCAACAACGTTTTTAATATTGATATTTGTCAAATGAGAAGGGAGCAGTTACAAAAAAATGTAAGATATTTCACCACACACTGCATGGCATCTTGTATATTATACTACTTGTATATTATTACTACTTGGTATAGTAGATCCATCAAAATGTACAGCTCCAGGCTCATGGTGTCCCTAATCTAGACCTGCTTTCCATGATAATTCCTTGTAGAGTTTAATATTTTTTAACTCACGTTCACTTTCTTCTTTCAGCACCTACAGAGTCTGGGCATGGGACTTTGTTACTAGTTTGCTGCATAGTATATACAGCTCTAGATGTACATAGACTAGTTTTGACTATCCACTATGACACACTCTAAGCATAGAAGAGCATAATCCCCCTGCTTTATGTGTCCCTTTCTCTTCTATTGAAATACTTGCACTACAGTGTGAAATACTGAACCACTTTTAAAGTTTTGAGATCCAAATCAATAGCTAGTAGTAGTTTTACCCGGCACTTTCCCCTCTGTATGTTTGTCACTGCAGAATCTACTGAAATCCTCTTGCCTCAATAGTGGCACATATATCACTGCTTATAAAACAGCCTTCCTGAATGCTTAAACATGACCGATCCAATCTCAAAAGCACTAGGCCATTGCATAAAATCAGTCAAAAAAATGGAAAACAGATTTTCTATCAGAAACAATTCATGTATGAAGCTTGTTACCATCTTCATAATCCTGACAGTAGACTACTGAACCTAACTCTCTCTTTCTCTCTCTGACAGCTGTTTTGGCCACTGCCAAAATAGTTGTTGATTGCTCTAGATGACAGCTGCTTGGACAGCTGTCAAAATGGTGTCAGATTCTATGGTCTGATAAGTCTTTAGACAGCTGTCAAAAATCTGTTAACAACAGCTCTTGAAAGATAAAAAAAAGTCTATTAAAGTAGTTTCAATGCTGCCATAAATGTATAAATAAACCCTTTTTGCACAATTTGCTCATCTTTTTTGCTCTAAAGTGCAATAAAATTAACACAAGTCAAATAAGACCCCCCCCATATCACATCTCAAGTCAAAGAAGTATAGTTTGAGTATAAACCTTATTAATACAGAATAGCACCAGCTTGTGTTTTGTTTCATCAAATGTAAAGCAGAATGCCATATCTCATGATCAGGCAGAAAAGTACTGCACCTCCAAATTCTGCTTTTTGAAGTTATTATAAAATACTCTATGATATCTCTGCATTGCTATAAAGTACTATACAAAATTTCACAGCTCCATTCAGAACCTCCATCTCAATTAGGAAAGTGCTGTTCAGATATTTCAAAAGAGTGCTTATGACAATACAGCTAAACACCCTGTGTGATAGAATACACTATAAAATGTCAAAGCTACAATCACACATTGGTTTCTGAAATTAATTTAAGAAACATATATACAGATTCATTGACATAGACTAAGGCATAGATACACACAAACACACACATATATACACCCAAACAGACACACAGAGAAATACACAAATAGATACACACAGACAGACAAGCACACGCAAAAGTAAATGCACATAAACACACAAATTAACAGGCAGGCATATGTACGGGTGAGTATACACACACACACACACACACACACACACACACACACACACACACACACACACACACACACATTCTCCATACTTTGCATTTTTTCAAGCTGACAAGCTTAGTATATGCTTGAATCATATCACTGGTGAGCTCTTATGAAAAGACAACCACAAATATTGCTCCTTTCTCTGATGTTATGCAAAAATATACAAATTTTAAATGCTCTGACAGCTCTGTACATATTTAACCTTCCACTGTTGACTTAAAAGCTATTAAACAGTACAACACAAAATAAAAGTGGGATTATCCAGGAGTCTTTTGAGGTTAGGATGGAATGCAGGTCAGAGTAGGCTTTGAAAATTGACAGGATGCAGCTTTTTCAAAACAGTAAGCTGAAAATAAATGTGTAGTCTTCAGTTCTCTTCAGAGTAAAATAAATAAAAGTTATCAATAACATAAATATTTTATGTCAGTGTGTTTTCAAATGTAAAATGAATATGGATATGATTCATAAAGACTTAAAAAGAGATGAAAGACTTAATTGAAAAAGTTTTTGCATTGTGGTAAATCATTCTGATTCAGAGACTGCTTTCCTGTTAAATGTTCTCTGTTGGTGGTCATAATATGGAGAAGTCTTACTGGAGAAACTGCATGCAAATACACCAATCCAGGGGAGTGGTAATGCTAATTAGGTATGAGCTTTTCCCTAGAAATGGAGGAGGCTACTGATTAATTTGGGAGAATAATTCTAATCACTCTAATGAATTATTTTTTTTCTGGGAGGGTTATATGAATGATAATGGCATTCACCCTTTCACTCCAATGGGAATAATCATGGTTTGTACCACCATGAATACAGGTAAGTATAACAGAGCTATGGGAATGTGTGTCTGTCTATGTGTGAGTATGTGTGTGGATGTCTATATATGTGTGTATCTGTATATGTTCATATGGGTTGTTAACCTGTGGCAGGTAAATAGGGGAAACAGACTTTGTGTGTGTGTGTGTGTGTGTGTGTGTGTGTGTGTGTGTGTGTGTGTGTGTGTGTGTTAGTTGGAACATGTGTGTGTGTTTTTGTGACTGTGAGCTAGTGTTATGAAGCTTGTCTGTGGCTGGCATGATGTGTGTGTGTGTGTGTGTGTGTGTGTGTGTGTGTGTGTGTGTGTGTGTGTGCGTGCGTGAGCATTTTAATGCTGGGGGATGTCTGTGTTACTGTGTTGCTGGTGGGGAGAGCACTAGCATGGTCAGGTCTGACAGTGCAGTGTTCAGGTTAGATACATGATAAATATCTTCTGATGACTGAGTTCTCTGTGCAGTGTTACCTCCTCTCTGAATTAGAGATTCTCTCTTTCTCAATAATTGATTTACCTGACTTAGCCAAATAGCGAAGGTAGAAGGAATCTTTTAAAATTCCAGGTGATGTTTTTCCATATTAAGTGATGTTTTTATATTTTTTATATATGTTGGGGTATAAAAAGAACACAAACATTGTTTTTTTCATAAAGATGTAAAATTCAGGTGCTTCTTTCTTTCATTTTGATGGGAAGCGACTAGTCTAAGGATAATTTATAATTAACTGTGCAAGTAACATTCCCTGAATCTGTCATAAATAAAAGTTGAACCATTTCAGAGCTTAAGGCATTATACAGAATGAGAGAAATTGCCAAAACAGATAGCATTCTAAAAAAAGACTTTCTAAAATGCTTAGTTCTTCAGGAATCTTTTAAAAATCTTTCAAAATATCCATCTTCTTATTTCCCTAAATATGTCACTTGAAGGAAGGAACATGAAGGGAATTATAATTTAAATTCTGAAACATGGTAAGCAGTCAGTAAAAGTACTGTGGACACAGTATTTCAAAATCATTTTTAATAAGAGGACACAGCAGGAAAAAAGACTGGAACCACACAGAGTGATGTTAGGTAACATGTTTTTTTCTCAGGCAGGGTTGTGAATTCATGGAATGATCTGGCTTCAGAAACTCTGTAACAGTTTCAGACTTGCACAGGGCAGACTTGAGGCAATCCTGGACATGAGCAGGAGAAAATAAAATATATGTTTGCTTTATGGCAGCAGCTTATCAAAAAGGCAGGGTAATGAAGTGACCAGGCCTGCTTAAGCTCACTTTAGCTGTCACCATTTGTCTGGGCTGTAAATAAGGTTTTCTGTTTTAATGTAAATGTTTCCTTAAGAGTGGGGATGCAGATATAAACTGAGGCATCCTCAGATATTTAGCTTCAGTTTTCTGGTTATATCTTTAGTTAGTGACATGTAGGCTGAGCGCTTGGCACAGATTCTCTTACCATTCTCAAGAAGTGACTTGAATATAACTGGTTGATTAGTGGTTAGCATAAATGGTACCTCACTAGGTCATATAGGAAAAAAGCTAGAAACCAGATGTGATCATAGGAGGTTATTATAATAATGCACAAACGTTTAGTATCCATGTAAATATGAACTATTGGTGGCAAATGAGCAGAGGCAGCTGCTTGGCGAAACAATCTAATGAAAGATCTAGGGATAGACTTGGGGAGATAGTCCAACAACGTTTTTAATATTGATATTTGTCAAATGAGAAGGGAGCAGTTACAAAAAAATGTAAGATATTTCACCACACACTGCATGGCATCTTGTATATTATACTACTTGTATATTATTACTACTTGGTATAGTAGATTCATCGAAGTGTACAGCTCCAGGCTCATGGTGCCCCTAATCCAGGCCTGCTTTCCATGATAATTCCTTGCAGAGTTTAATATTTGTTAAGTCACGTTCAATTTCTTCTTTCAGCACCTACAGAGTCTGGGCATGGGACTTTGTTACTAGTTTGCTGCATAGTACATACAGCTCTAGATGTACAAAGACTCGTTTTGACTATCCACTATGACACACTATAAGCATAGAAGAGCATAATCTCTTTGCTTTATGTGGCCCTTTCTCTTCTATTGAAATACTTGCACTACAGTGTGAAATACTGAACCACTTTTTGAAGTTTTGAGATCCAAATCAATAGCTAGTAGTAGTTTTACCTGACACTTTCCCCTCTGTATGTTTGACACTGCAAAATCTACTGAAATCCACTTGCCGCAATAGTGGCACATATATCACTGCCAATAAAACAGCCTTCATGAATGCTTAAACATGACCGATCCAATCTCAAAAGCAGTAGGCCATTGCATAAAATCAGTCAAAAAAAAATAGAAAACAGATTTTCTATCAGAAACAATTCATGAATGAAGCTTGTTATGTTACCATCTTCATAATCCTACCAGTAGACTACTGAACCTAGCTCTCTCTCTCCCTGACAGCTATTTTGGCCACTGCCAAAATAGTTGTTGAATGCTCTAGATGACAGCTGCTTGGACAGCTGTCAAAATGGTGTCAGATTCTATGGTCTGATAAGTCTTTAGACAGCTGTCAAAAATCTGTTAACAACAGCCCTTGAAAGATAAAAAAAATCTATTAAAGCAGTTTCAATGCTGCCATAAATGTATAAATAACACATTTTTGCATGATTTGCTCATCTTTTTTGGCTCTAAAGTGCAATAAAATTAACAAAACTCAAATACACACACACACACGCACACGCACACGCACCCACAAACACACACACACGCACACACACTCCCTCTCTGAAGTTTGTCAGATAGACACACACACACAAATACATGTATATGCATTCTGCACACACACATGCACACTTGTGTTTGCATACTCAGACTCACTCATGCAGATCTGCAGTCATATATATTCAGTATTGCCCAACAATTTCTAAAAGTGCATATGCAAAATATAGAGCACTATAAACAAGGAAAGGAGTTAGTTTTTTTCAGAAAAGAAAAGAAAAGAAATAAACAAACAAGCCTTTAAAATAAAAAAAGAAATATGATTGACAAAATTCAGCAGAAAAAAAAAACACAGATGTTATTGTCTAAATACAACAATGCCCTCCATGGTGAATATTATATGGAAACAGTGCACCTTCCAGTAGTGGGATTGAGCCTAATAACATCCCTAGGAGATCTGGCATTTTCTCTGTACTGCCTACCCTGAGAGCAGCATTGCTTACTTATATTCATGGTTGTGCTATATCTGATTTTTCTGAGGTTACAGAACGTACCTATCATCATTCTTATCCTCTAGTTGCATGTATGATGAGAAGGTGTCTTACTGTCCACTGCATTTTCCATATCTGTTATCCAACATATTTTCTTTGCTAACTCCTGTGCATTCCAATTAGTATGTGGTCCAAATTTTGTGGCATTATTCTTTACATACTTCTGGTGCAAAAGTCTGCTGTTCCTTTGCTGCTTTTTGTATGAAAAAAGGTGTGTGCTTTCATATTTTCTTATATGTTTTTTGTTATCCATGTAGGCCTGAATGTGTCCCATAGCAATATAATAGTGCCTTCCCTAACCTTTTTTGTATAAGACTTGTAAGAGGAAACCATTTATATACTATGAAGCATATCTGAATCCAAAGGTAACTTTCACACCTTTCTGTTTACCCACAGACAATGCTCAGAAAGCAGGTGTTAATGAACAAATACTGTACATATAAATTACCTTGTACGCATCTCCTGTTTCTTTTTGTCGTCATTCTGTATATAATATATGCATCCTGATACTTCAGCCTTTCACTGATTATCATTTTTTTGCTCCTATGTATATAGATGTTTATTACACATTCTATATAAAACTGACAAGTTCATAGCTTAGTACCTTACACATATAACTAAGAATAAACCAAACTGCATCTCATGACATTAAGATAATGCCCAGAGCATTTTGTATATACAATAACTGTGGTGGTGGGAATTAAGCCCAACATTTAGTGGGTGCACTAGACTTTCAAAACGGATTTGGAAAATAAGCTTAGGAGAGCGGGGTGGGTCTATATTAAAATCTCGAAGAGGCATTTCAGCGAAAGCCTCTTCATCGATACATACTGAAGGAACGCACTAAACCGTGACAGTTCAGAACAGCAATTTCTTTCCCTGGGAAAGAAATCGTTTGTCCTGAAACCATGAAAACACCACCAAACAAAACAAAGTGGTGGGCTTTGCCCTTGACACCCCCCAACGTGGGGGGCTGTGCCCCCTCCCCCCTAACTAAATATATCAACTCAAAGATCTCACTACAGTGGAGAAAACAGCAAACTAAAACAGACAGCCAGGTGATTTCTTTCCCAGGGAAAAAAATTACTGTTGTGAACGATCGCGGTTTAGTGCATTCGTTCAGTATGTGCCAATGAAAAGGCATTTGCTGAAGTGCCTCGGGTCATGTCTTTTCCTGTTGTGTGTGCTTCACCGTTTGTCTTGCCGTATCATGTACTGTGATATTTCTTTACTTTGTTCTGCTAATGTATGCTGTTTTTCACTGTTTTGTTGCTTTGACTTTTAATAAACAAGTTGTTGACTCTTTGTGATTTTGATATAGACCCGAACAGGGCAGCTAAATGAAAAGTGCACTGACTGTGTGCACTACAGCTAATTACAGCTATGACCACCACTCAGCTGACTGCTCTGCATAATTGGTGGAGCACTTATTAATGCATTAAGTAAAAGTTTGTAAGTGCTAACTGCTTTTGTTTCTGAGGTGGCAATACTCTAAAGTACTGTGTTGCCAGGTTTTAGAATAATGACTTATGGTGCTTGGTGAACAGGAGGCATATATACTATAGTGAGGTAGACTGTCTCATTCAAGGTCATGGACAAAATCAGGCAATCATATAAAAACTTTCATCAAAGCAATTTTGGCCATGTGGAAAGATAAATTTGGAATTATACCCACAAGGTTAGATATGAATACAAAAAAAACAATTATATATGTTTAGTCCCACACAAGGACTTTATCTCAACTGTCTGGAGTTTAGAAATGACATTGACTGCACAGAAATGTTTGTATGTCTAGTAAGCCAACCAACAAATTCCTCATGTACAGTTACTGTCATGTCAGTATATTTTGATATTGGAGACAACCCCGCCCCCTTGTACTTCTCAACTTCTAAGTGGAAGAAATCTGGGCAAAAAAAAAGGGGGGGGGGGTACAAAGTCTCAAAATCAGGGGAAAGTTTTAAATATTGCTCTTAGAAACTTAGAAAGTGGCTAGAATAAAAGCTTTTGCAATAGCATGCATTTTCTGAAGGATATAAAGTCTGAAACTCAAATGTATGACATTATTGACTTCAGTTTTCAATGATTTGCAGAACACTACAAATGTTATGGAGAACAGACCAACAATATGAGACAAAAATCTGGACAATTTGTGAAAATCTGGACAGTTGAGAGGTATGCCCCCCATTTAACATCCTTAGGGTTACATATACTTGACAATGTATGTTGCATTCTACCCTTCAGTTGTTTATTGCCACTCTGGAACAAGATTAGTTGATCTAGCCATAATGTACATCTTTTGACCTATACTAGATAAGAAACTACATGTCTTAAAGTGTTATCCCATAATCTCAAGACTTCCATCAATTATTTAAAGATCCTTTTGAGAGTCATGTGCTTACCAAGAAAGTTAAAAATAATTGAGCTACATTAAATGCCTTCACTGAATATTTCTTAGAGCAGAATTATATTCTAAAACTATTTTCCAGAGCTAAAATATATTCTTAATGTCTTAGTCTTTTACCTGAGCTTTTAAAATTCAAGCTTTACATACATTTCACTGACTGTCCCAGCTGTCTTGTCTCTTCATATCACTTTAGAGCAAAATGAGCTTACATCTCCAGCATTACACCTTTAGAACAGACACTCATATCGAGCCACTATACACTGAGAGATTCAATGACTATGCAAGGGAAACTAGTGTAACACAATGGTATAATAAAATTTGCATTTTCATGTACTTACCTCAGTGATAACAGTACTTATTTGGGCATAAAACAGTTCGGGCACAATGTGGATTTTCCTCACCTTTCCTCTTTCCTAGGTCCACTGTTCAATCACTATTTCATCCACTCAAACATTTCAATAAACTACACCTAAAGAAAAAAAAAGATGCAGCATGAGTCATTTCTCTCCTAAACTGCTATCACCAGTTTTATTCCAAAGGGCTGTGTTTTGTGAAGTCCCTGAAAATGGGTCTTGTAAGTCTATCTCCTTGTTTTTTGGGGTAAGTCCAAAAGTTTGCCATGGTTGCTGCATATATGTGTGCCAGCTTGTTTAGCATGTGGAAAAGTCCATGGAGATAATTTCAACTTAAAAAAAAACAAAACTATCAGTCTTTGGAAACTGTGGTATATTTGAGCAATACCAAAATTTGTCTTTCATTTTTCATATTTCTATTACCATCAAGAATTTTCCATCTGTAGAAAAATAATTTTTCTTTTTAATTTGATTAGTTTTGTTTGATATGTAACTGAGATACATTTTATTACTCATTTTACCTTTATTACAATATCAAATCAGTACAACAAATGGTGCAGAATGTGTTGTGTTGGTCGTCAATATGACAAACTGGAATAAATCAGAAGTCAACTGAAATTTCCTAAATATCTTGAAACTTCTGTTTGCCAGGTCAGAGGAACATTTGATGAAAGAGTGAATTTTATAGTTTGTCTATTTTATAAAAGTAATGTAGTGAGGCAGACTTTTCCTTTCATTCGTTTTACAAGATTTACTCAGAGTTAAAGGGTTCTAGCAGTGGTGATTTAGAAATGGCTTCATTATAAAAAGAATATAAAGTCTAGAATTAGGATTCAGAGAATATCTCTCTGCTCATGCTAATGGCCCAATGCAGGAAGGACAATTAGCCCAACAGTGAGAAATTCTGATTCAGAGACATGGTAAAGCCACATTGACAAATGATTCATTAGTTGCATATTACCACGTCTGTCTGAATCAAACACTCCACTGTCAGACCTGACAGTGATATTATTTTTTCTATCAGTCTACGTATAGCTAACAAAGATATCCCCTTACACACATACACACACACACACACACACACACACACACACACACACACACACACACACACACACACACAGAGATAGACACATGCACACATTCACACTCACATGCACACACGTGCACATGCATACTCACAGTCATACACTCAAACACACATGCACATGCATGCGCGAGCACACACACACACACACACACACACACACACACACACACACACACACACACACACACACACACACACACACGCACAGACACACACACACACACACACACACACACACACACACACACACACACACACACACACACACACACACACACACACACACACACACACATTCACTAAGCCTCATTCATGACTCTACAAACATCAAACATGCACACACATACACATAAACACACTGACATCTCCACCCTCATGGCGCCCCTGTACTCTTACCTGTACCATAGGTATACCCATAGAAATGAATGGATGACCACCATATCTTTACAGCATTTGTTTTTTCATCCTACGGTAACATTTCACTTGGTTGAGAAACTTGGGACTCTTAAACATTTCTGGGGGAAAACACATGGCTAATTAACTCCCCTGGAGTTCTATATTACAAAGATTACAAAGACATGTGTCTGGAGCATTTCTCCCTGGGTCTCTGCTGAAAATTGGCTTCATTCCAAGTCGGACATTCCCGGTTAACATATGTAAAATAAAAAATAAAATAAATAAAAAATAAACATTAACATGCAGTTTCCCCAAACAAGACTGCTCTTCCTGGAAGGGAAAAACCTCAGCATTAATGTGATCTAAGAATTAGAAAAGCTTTGCATGATGCCAGAACTTTCCAAGATAAGGCTTCCACACTGTGCTAAGCCTTTCTAAATCACAGGGTAGGTTTGCAATTTATTAACTCACTAGACAATGCTGAAGGATATCTTGAACTGTTTGTTTTTAGTTTCCAGTTCAGATGCTATTTTCACATATAACAACTATATGTTCAACTGAATTTTTGTGCCCTAAATGCCACTTCTTGTAACCAGTATTATTTCACTGAGTTTTGTTTTAGAGGAATGGGGGTGATTAAAATGAACTGTAGTATTATCATCATGTTATTTAACGAATGCTTTGGGTACAGCATGGTTTATCTAACCGTACTTTATTTTGGTAGTCTCTGAGATGTCCCAAATTGAATGTGGACAAAGTATAAGAAGGAAAGGGGGATGAACAGAATGTAGAATATTAAATGTATAAACCTTAAAAAAATTGCTAACCTTTAGTCTATAGTTATTGCAGGTGAACTTTTTGGTACCAGGTTACAGAGTTAATAATTCCTGAGTGCTTTAGCTTCAGTAACAGAAAGTTATGATTCACAGAATTTAAGTTCTTTCTGAAAGACACAGAAAATGATCCTCTTCTCTTTGTTGCATGCCTTTTACACATTACATATAATTTCATCAGGAAGACTGCTAATCATTGTCATGATAGTGCAACAAGAATAAAAGTCATGCTGACCTTGGATCAAGATGTCAGTGACTGAGATATAGGCAGACAGGTAATAGAATACATCCTTCATCATGGCAAATTGAAGAGTATAGACGTGGGACAGGATGATTGGAGTTATCAGGTTTCTGGACACCAAAGATCTTACATTTAATGATGTAAAATATAAAAATGTGCACAAGTGAGCAGCAATAACCTATGGATGCCTGCATTATTCATGATGTAACATAAAAAATACTCTTGCTGTTGTATTGACTTCTTGCAGGCATTTTGTAATGTGATATGGCACTCCTCAGTCTATGGTAAGTCATGCTAGTATTTCCAGCCATTTTTTACTTTCTTTTCTAACTGACCACTTGTAATCTCCTATGATATAACATTGTTTTAAGAAGACTTGATACTCCGGAATTAAGGTGATAGCATGGGGGCAGGAAGTTTGTGGCATCCTATGTATATAATACAATGTAAGGATGACAAGTTAACCTTATAGAAATCACCCAGTGCACTCTGAAAGTCTGTGAAATGTCAGAAATACATAATAGTGGGTGACACTCCTAGACTTCGCCTGCAGTTGATCCAAAGAGATCAATGCACTTCTCTGCTGAACAAATAAATAAAATAAATAAATATATTCATGCTTACATATATACATATCTATGTGTATACTATGATCTTCTTGCCACACCACAAAACTGTAAAATGATATGACAGTCCAGAGAAGTAAATATTGTGGGAAGAAATATCCAGGGAATTGTTATGGCTAGGCTTGCATAGGCCCTAGGGCCGATAGTCTAGTACCAACCTATGAACCTATGAACTCGCTAAAGGATGAGCTCATGATCACTAATTCCCTGACCCTCTCAAGATTATTAGATAAACAAAGGTTTAGGATAGAATGGTGCAAGGTACACAGGTGTGGCCTTCTGGGATGAATTCTAGCCGTGTGCATCCCAGTACTATCATTGTCATAACCAAGGTGTACACCTTCAGTGCAGTCCAATTCACATTAAATTTCCATTTTATAACAAGGATGCTGTGGGATGAAAACCATTTAAACCATGAAGGGGAAGTTGTTTCAAATTTTATGACATCATTTTGAGGAAGTGCACTGCAGAATGAAAGCTTATTATGACTAAAATGAATAACTATTCTAATGATATAGTAACTGATCTGCAAGACTGATAAAATAAGCCACATAATACACCTCAAGACTACTACATTTTATAAAGCTGAGCTTGTGGGAAGTCATTCAAACAACTGAACATCTTGCTCAAAGCTGGAAGTTGCAAAAAGGTAAGGCTTTGAAGAACTCATGTCTCTTAGGTTAGTTACAGTGGGAAAAAGCACAAGAATTTACATTTATAACAAAATCGCATACACATATCATTAAGGAAGCAGTCATACTGGTTACAAAATAATTAAAAACAAAGCTATGCCATGGCAAATAAAAATATAGCTGTGGCAAAAATAAACATCAATTTTTTGTGATAAAATCTCTGCACTGATAGATCAAATTATTTGTGATTAAATCACATCTAATGCAAAAAGAAATGGATGCCCACAATCATGTACCTTTCTGCCTCTGCAGACCTAAGTGAAACAGATTACCCTTTGCTTACCATTCATCAAACTCTCTGAAAAAAACATTCGTAATGCTAGCAGCATCAGATGCATTTTATTTTACTCTTGCTACCTGTTAGTATTACCGTTTCATGTCATAGCAACTTTTCACAAGGTCCACTTTCCTTTAAAAAAGTTGGCTTTTATCAAAGACCATTTCTTGGGAAACTTTAAGTCATTCATCATGAGAACAGCTCAGTAATGTCATTGAGTGGAGAGCATTACTCTAAACATCAATCATAACATCACACTTTCTCTCTAATTTATTATATCTGTGGCTGCTCAAATCTAGTGCTGTGAGACATTCACATTACTGCCTCTAACATCAGGTGTCAGTCCCACATCAATGATTACTTTACAACATTTCAAAAGGATTTAAAAAATAATGTCTGCTGAGTCTGCATGTGTATGTGTATGCATTTGGATGTTGTGTGCATGTGTGCATTTGTGTGCGTGTGTGTGTGTGTGTGTGTGTGTGTGTGTGTGTGCATGTGCGCGTGCGTGTGCGTGTGTGTGTGTGTGTGTGTGTGTGTGTGTGTGTGTGTGTGTGTGTGTGTGTGTGCATTTGTCTCTGTACATTTAGTTGTGAGGGACATAAAAAAAAGAAAGAATAAATATATGCAAAACATATTTTGATAGCAGAGAAAATCTCTGCTTGCCCCATCTAGTCTGTCTATTTCAGTATGCAATAAATTGTAAATCCTTAATAAATAGTGCACAATGTGATGTTAATAGTACAGTCAGTAGAAGTTCAGGGAGGGGGCAATTCAGAGATAAAAGTAGTATGGCAATAAGAGTGAAAAAAATGAAGCAGTAAATATTGTATGCCAATGACTTAATCATGGTATTCAATATATGTCACCATGCTAATGAGAACTATCACATATGAAAATGACAAAATTAGCATGATGTGCTGCAGTGATAATTTATTCTGACCTGCAGGATTTTCTGGGGTATAGCAACTTCACTTATGTTATAATGTTAGGAAGAGCATCAGCATTAGCAGAGCAACACTTGTTATTATCCTCTTTTGGGGCCAGTATCCACAATGTTGCACCTTATTGCCCTCTGCATTGCAGACATGTCCACCAGCAGTTAGCATACCTTCACCTCCCTGTTCTGGTCTTTGCTGACCACTAGTGAGTGGACAGAGACATCATATGGGTGTTAGTAGACATATTCTGGCCACACATGAAATTAAGGAAGGAGATGCATTATGCCTATCACATCCAACATGATGGTTTGTATAATATTAACCATCCTTCCTACAGAGACCTTTCAGCAAATGACAAGGGAGACATTGAGAGTTTTTTCCTTGATGTGATTCTGCAACATGTGAAGGAGCATATATGGCTTCCATGGACATCAGAGGAGAGAACTACCACTATGTGGGTATTCTATGACATAGCTTGTTTCCAATTGATCCCAGAGACCACTGACTGCACTCACATTACCATCAAAGCTCAAACTGTTCCACATGACATCTGGTACATCAAACAGAATGGCTTGCACTCCATCAACTGCCATGTAGTCGGCAGCACACATGGCATTATATACAATATGTATATGCAACATCCATACAGCTTCCAAAATTAATCGGGCTTACATGCAAATGATATCAGCATTTTGTGTTGGGTAACTTTCGGCAATGTCATATAGTTGGTATGTGCACACATTACCAGCCAGAGATTCCTGGATGTAGGCATCAGTTCACTCATAATGGTGTCCACTGTTGTGTGCTGCAGGTGAAGCAGGACATGTCTTGGTAACTTGGCTGATGATCCTCATCCATAACCTCCAGGCAATTGCAGATATGGCGTATAGCACTGCATTGTCTCAGATGTGGAATATCATTGAACTCATGAAGGATCATGGAACACTGCTTAGATATGTCTGGTGCTGCACTACAGTATGCTCCAGAGATCTGCAGTAAGATATCTGCATTCTGCACCATGTTACATAATATGTTGGTACGAAAGCAGAGAAACTGGCAATATCATATTACTGCCTGACAGACTGGTGACAGCTGAAGAGCAGGAGATGGTTGAGGAATAGTTGGTGAAATGAGTTGCAGTGGTACTCGATTTATTTATTTATTTACATTTTTAACCAGGTAGTGTACGACTGGGTCAAAAACCTGTTTTCAGCAGAGACCTAGAGGGAAAAGCCCCAGAACAGTGTAAAAAATAGCTAAAGTATAGATAAACAGTTACACCAAATATCAAAAAGTATGTTTAAAAATATGTTCCATGATCACAGAAATATTAGAAGGAATAGCTAGCTATACATAGTAAGTAAAAATTAAAACTTAAAAGTTAAAAATTAAGAACAAATATAAAAAATAAAAGTAGGTAGTAAATGTGTACATTATCCAAGAGGGGGGAAATGCAAGTAATGCAAGAAATGAGCAGAAAACAGGAAAATCTGATGCACTAGAAGATAAGTAAAAATATAATGAATAAAACTAGCCAGGAGGAATACAGGTGCAAAACCAGTTAGCATATAGATAATCTTTCAGGGTAGTTTTAAATGTTGACAGGTTGGGAATATATAAGATGTGCTGAGGAAGATTGTTCCAGTCCTTGGCAATTTTATAGGAGTAGAGGGAGTTGCCATGATAGTTGTGAGACAGGGTCACTTTTAGCATTATTTTACTGGATGACCTTAGTAGCCTGCAGTTAGTGTTAGGATGTTACATGTTTGAAAGAGTTGGACAGTCTTTGGGGTTGTAAATGATTTTATGGGCAATAGAAAGTTGATTTAGCACCAACAAGTTGGGACGCTCCAGCCAGTTTAGTTGTTGGAGAACTGAACATTGATCCATTTTATGGGGTTGATTGGCAGCAAACTTTGTTATTTTGTTATAGCAGGATTCTAATTTATTTAGGTCAGCTTTGGATAGATTTGTAAAGATCTGAGAGCAGTAGAGGAGGGTGGATAGTAAGTGAGATCTAGCTGTGACAAGTCTAGCTTGTTGTGAAAGGTAAGGCTTAACTCTGTAGAGAGCACCAAGTTTGGAGTGAACCTTTTTGATTGTAAGAACTATGTGTTTATCAAATTTTAGAGTATCCTCTATTGTAACTCCAAGCAGCTTGGTCTGATTGTGGGTTTGTTTATTGTCCCATTGGAGAAGTGTATGGAGAGGGATGTTGTGCTGAGTTTTAAAGCTTGGTCTTATTTGGGTTAAAAATGAGTTGATGATTAGAGAGGCAATTTTCAATGTCTTGAAAAGATTTTTGCATTTTATTTTGCAGTTCCACAAAGGAATGGGCTGAACAGATAAGAGAGGAATCATCAGCATACTGGATGATGGTGGCATGTTTGGTGGCAGTATTGCGGTTACATTACATACATTACATAGATTGTTTATCCAATATGAGACAGAGTTGGAGACAATATGTAGTGGAACTGGCAAAGAGATGACTTCTTCTCTACAGCTATGGATGATGATATGGGCATCATATTGTTAAACTGATGAGTACATTAGCATACGCAGGCTTGTGTATTACAGTGCACTGACTGGCTACACTGTACACCAGACTTCAGAGTAGTGGGCGGGTATATCATCATTTGTACAGGTGGGGCATGATGCAATGGTAGGGGGAAATTTATTCATTGTATTTTATTGTTTATTTTTTAGTTTGTTTAGCAGGGTAAACAGTAATAATATCATAGATGTAAGGGTTATGGAAGGTCACTGTGATAGCCACACATGAGGCTAGGAGGTTGGGGGGTCAGTAGGGTGAATTGCTTCCATGTTCTGAACATGGGCTAGGTGTGTTATATGATATTGCAGTTTCATGACTGGAGGTGTCCTATCTGATGGATAGTGTAGCACTTCAGGAATGTGTACTGAAATCCTTCTATGGCCCTCTATGTGAGGAGGAAATAGATGGTCAGTGTCAATAAACCCACAAGTAATCATAGCTAGTTTCTGTACTCAGTAGACCAACAGAGAGGAGAGGGATAGTTTAGAACTGTGATACCAGAAAGATCCAGTGGGTTGTCCTGGTGGTGTATCTGGAAGTCCACTGGTCACAACCATAGGTGTGTCCAAGCCAGTGGGTGGTGGCAATGGTGGCCAGAGGTGACAGTGATGCAGTCCCTTGAACAGTGTATGCCATTTATGTATATCTGACTTTTGACCATGCATTGCATATTTGGCCTCTTGTATGGCCATGGATGTTCCAATGGATGACAGTTTGATCCCCCACTGCAATTAGAACATACATATAACAAAGCTGCTAGATTAGCTGCTAACTTACATTGTTGCACTCATCAATGTATAGCCCTAAAAAACCTACACTGGCTTGAATTTCAGCACCTACTACTTCTCCCCCAATTGATCATAGCTCATTCAGTCTTACAACACCATCATCCTGTCCTTCCCTCTCCATTCTCATCCAGCCATACATCCCAAACCATGCACTTCCTAGTTCCCTACAGCACCAGTTAAAAGTCACTAGATGCAATACTAATATTGGTAAACTTCTCTGTAGTCATTCTGTAGCCTCAGCCTGGAATAAGTTACCTCTATATGTCAGGACTATCACTAAACCCAACGACTTTAAATCTGCCCTAAGAGACAGCTTCTATTCATCCTGCCATTGTAATGACACAACATAAATGCAATGTTGGCTCCTACCTAGCTTCCCACTTGGATAGCATTCTTCACTAACTTATTGTCTCAAGCAAAGGCTATTCCTCCTCAAGTTTTCACCACTTTCTCCCCATTTTTGTCTTTCTTTCATTCTAGACTTTATAAAACTCTTCCTACTTTATTAAATAGAAATGTGTTAATAACTTGTTACTCTCTTCATTGTATTATTGGATCTCAGTTTTTCTCTTTTTTACTCTCCTTGTTAATTTTTTGTATAATTCATTTTTGTAAATTGAACTACTTCATAGATTGAACTACTTTCATCTTTTTTATATTGATACTGTTGATACTGTGGTTTTAAATTGTACCTGCTTTGGAACTTTTCTCCACGGGTCTCTGCTGAAAATGGGCTTCTGCTCAGATGGACTAACCCAGTTAACAAATGTCAATAAATTAATAAATAATAAATACATTTTACATATTTGTCTACTCCAGGTCCTTATATACCATGTCACTCTGCATGCAGTACAGGACATGGTGCAGTTTCTAAAGCAGTTGAACCTCCTTATGCAGGACACACAGCACACTAAACATCTCTGACATAGAATTCATAGTGGCTGAATGTGCCTGAATCACTGACCTGCATATCTACTGATTGGTGCCAAGGATGGCACTCAGCTCATGGATTGACCTAATGTCGTGATAAAGATGGTGAACTACACTTATCTCCCTATGGTTGGTACACACACCTTGGAGGTAGTGAAGCTTACAGATGGTGTTTATGGTGTTTACTCCTGAGTAGCTTGGGTGAGACTAAAATGGACAGAAAGTCCAGCACTAAAACAAATGATGCTGGAGGTTCAGCCTGACACTTCACTATCATCCTATATATGGGAGATATGTGCATATCTTATAGTGTTAACCTTGTTGACAGTGCCCTTGCATCATTGGACTGTGCTATCTGCATGGTGCTACTATCCTCAACCACAGGTGAACTGCTGATCCTAGGCTTGTGCAAACCTGTTGTGCTGGATCCTCCACCAGTGAAACCTGTTAATGTATAAAACTAACATACCTGCAGCAATTTTGGCACATATGTGTCACTCCCACTCACATGTGGCACGCATACGGTACATATAAATTATTTGCACAGGACATAGCTAAAAAACAAATAGGCATTCATGTTCTGCTGAATAGTCCATTCAGATGTGTGAGGCAGTGTACAACAGTAATGGAACATAAGTTCTGTGCCATAGAGTGATAAAGCCCTGACAACATTGCAAGTCACCAGAGTTCATATAGTTGCTCTGGCTCCTGGAGGTGGAGGATGGGAGTGACTGACCATTGCTGGCTCACCCATCCTGTGGTGGAGTGGAGAAGGCTTTGGTTTGCCACATGGGTGACATATACTGAGAGCACTAAGTATTCTTCATGTGAAGTTTTAACCTAGTAAGCAAATCACAGTAAAGTGAGGGGAAATTCAGTGCATGTATGTGTCTATGGTTTTGTGTTTTTTGTGTGTGTGTATGTATATACATGAATCCCTGGCAGACCCCTATGTCTCAGCACTGCAACCCTGCCTCCTTTTGATGGCTGCATGCATGACTACTAATTTGCTGTTACCATTCATACTCTGTGCTGCACTGACAGCAGTAACGGGCATGTTACCACTTCCCACTATTTTGTAGCACTGCTATGGCAAAATATGGTGTCACCTACATACCAGAGGCCTACTATCCCCAGTAATATATCTTGTAGTCTGTGTGCATATGCTGCAGTGTGGCCACACCTATACAGCTGAACAGGAACATGTGGTTTGCTCCCTTTCAGCATGATCCCCCCCAACAACAGGGCAGTAATCTGTCAAACCCTTGTACTTTGTTCACTGTCAGTGTGAGCAGGACAACAACCTGTTGTGCAGTAGTGCTCTAGTCCCATCAGGGTGTGTCTTCTGGAGTAGGACATTCAGCAGACAAGCCCTTGTGTTATGCTACCCACCTATGCACTCTAAGGCCTGCTCATGTTGCTGTCATTCATTGTCAGGTGCATTTCACAGTTCTGATGTCAATTATTAGTTGTTAAACCTGCTGTCAGAATGCTTAGATGGGAGTTCAAGCTGCTATTCTCTGTATTCTTATCCTTAAGCTGATCATTGAAACGCAGTCTCCTACAATATGATGACCCCTCTTTTTTCTTGCTAAAATGGGCCTCATAACTTAGTGATTATGCTAATGATATGATTTAGAGTGATTATTACTGAATCTCTGCTTTAACATGATGCATTACTAGCCTCAGTCAACACTACCATGATCATCCCTTTCCATTCCATGGCTTGGAGGGCATGTGCATATGCTTGTGAATGGACACTTCAAAGCTTGTAGCACCACCAGTCTGTGCTACTTATCATTTCCATTATGCACCCTTGCAGCTAGAAGATGTGCATCGCATGGTGTTCATAATCTCCAACCTGTACATGAAGATACCACTTTCCTCCTTGTTCTGATATGCAGAATGGACATGGTCTCTCCAGGTGCTCAGTTCAGCAGTGCAGAGACCTGGTGCAGCGTGGATGCTGAACAAAGATTATAGGGAGTGTCTGCTGGGGCTATATGAAGACTCCATGCATAAAACTGATGGCTGGCATCAGCTTTCTGGGTAGTGAATGATGCCACTGTCATGTCCTCTCTGTCAGGCACTACTCCAGTCTGCTGCAGCACTTAGGGCAGAGGATAGGGAGAGAGAGAAAACCAGTCTTCTATAGTAAGTTGACTGTATATGATTTTCCACTGTATTTTATAAATATTATGTTTTGCTGTACTTACGTTCTTCTAGCAGTCTCAAATTATTCTGATTACAGTCTGTTTTATATCTTCCAATGTACAAGGGATTGCTTTAAATCACAAGGTATGCCTAAGGAGAAGTAAGAGTCTCTAGTACTTAAACACTGATATTGAAGTGCTATACACATGTGCACTAATATGTAGTATTTTCTCTATTCTGTTTTCGCTTTCTGCCTTTACAGTGTCAGTTGTGGTGCAGGATGCCACCTGGGCCTACAGCAACCATTATACCTGCTACTGGGTTTCCAGCGGTCATTAGGGCTGCCTGTAGAAAGTGATCTGGAAGTCTCTTTTGTGGTCACTGTGGCCTCCTCTCAGGGAGGAGAGGAAGCCTCTCCTCATTCTGAGGCTGGCCTAGAAGGTGTCACCCACTGGCTGATGCAGCATCTAGTCATAACTAAGGTGAGACGGCAATTTGATACCTGCATTAGGAACCTGAAGGATCTCCTTGTGTGGTTGATACAGTCAAATGTGCAGCATTCCCCATCCACTGCACCATTAGCATCATGGACTGCCCATGATGCCAACTACAGAGGTGAGTGACGTGTGTGGCTTCTCCTGTGGGCAGGTCAGGCGGGCCTTCTTTACCTAACCCTATTTGCTATCATGATGTCTCTCTTTCTTGTGTGTAACTCCCCATACCCTGTTTGTGATCTAGTTTTCCATATTAACACTTGTCCATCCTCTAGCCATGTGCAGCCGTCCATTGTTGAACCCTTTCTGTGTCTATATTTTCTTATATTTATCTACCCTGATACCCTACCTCTGGCTGCCTTTCTTCCTGTACATATTCCTTGATACCATCCTTTTTTACTTTTTTTCTTAAGAAATGGACATGAGCATCTGTTCTTCAAATATGCCCTCCCCCCATACATCCTTCTTCTCTACATGTTACCCTTGAGAGTGTTCTTCTGCTTCTTCTTGCTCCATTTCTTATTTTCTTCTCTCCCCCCTTTCCTTCCCATTTATACTGTGAACTGTTCTGGCATTTTGCAATGCTGAGCTTTTGTACTGTGCTTACAATGCCTATTGCAACTATGAGGTGTTTCACTGTACGTGTGTATACAGAAAACACACAGAATGCCACCACACTGTGTCTGTTACATCAGTTATGTGACTATTTGTAGATCAGCCACTTCAGTAGTAGAATGGCTGCCATTAAAGCCTCCACAATACTTTACTATGCAGCACTTTTCCTAGGAAATTGAAGATATACTGTGCCTCACACTTACCTCTCAACATCTTAACACAAGATATCTGAACAAAGCCAATAATAATTGGTGACAAAGGTCCAAAATAGGGACAGATTTTAAATACTGCTCTTATAAACTTAGAAAGTTGCTAGAATAACAGGATTTGTGTTAGCACACATTTTCTGAAATATGTGAAGTCTGAAACTCAAATGTGTGTTGTAATTTAGTGATTTCAATCCTCAGTGATTTGCCAGAAAATTACAAATTTTATGAGGAACAGATCAAAAATATGAGGCAAAATCTGGACAATTGAGAGCTATGACCTCACCTATAGCTAATAAGGTTTGGACTGCATCATGCTAAACCATATAAACTATGTAGTGCAACACCACTGTATTATGGATTTTTCTATCTCTCCCCCTATTTCTTTTTCCCTAGACACCAGAGATAATTTCCTCTGCCCAATGAATTCCTGGACTTCTGTTAACCCTAAAACGTATTCAGAAAGTCTGATATACTCACCACCATTTCTGAGTAATCACATTTCATTTTTGCCTTTGAAGTAATGTATGGAAGAATTTGATCAGTAAATACAACAATAAAATGCTAGTGGGGGTGAATAGTGGAGCTATGAGTAAGGAAAACAAACAAGCTATGAATTTGATGAGACATTAATATGACATAAGTTCACACTTTTATTATTATTAAACCTCTTATTCTTTAATCCTATGTAAGCAGTATTTAATCTATACAGTAGTTATTAAAATAATTTGAGCATCTAGAGTTATAAACAGTAAACCACTCATATTCTTGAGTGTGACAACAGCATTTCATTATTCTTAAAGAGAAATTAACAGATCAGTAGCCATAGCCTGTAGTCTTCTATAGATGCATGACAATAAAATCAACTAGTTGTAAATTGACCTGCCATACAATTTCAGGCCAGTAATCTAATCTTACTGGAGAGTTTCAGCCATTAATTCCAAAGAGAATATCATATCAACAGTAAGCATCCAGTGGAAAAATGGGAATGAAATGGGAAATTTCCTGCTCTTAGTCACAAGTGACCCTCTTGATCACAGTCATCACAGCTGCAAGATTTAGAAGAAGTAAACATATAAAACATGTAAAATAAAACACAGTATCAAATTAGAACTTTTCAGATTAGTGCTTTCAGAAACATATATTCAACTACCTAACAATATGCCTTTTACCTCATCTCCAGTGAAGAAGGGAGATTCTTTGTCAAATAATATCTATATTTCTAGAAGTACTCTAGGAAAAATAGGCTCCACACTGAAAAAGGGGATTTTTACTTCTCCAAAACTTTATTTCATGACCTGATATAAAGAAAATAGGAATCTACTCCATCTTTTGTAATTTCACTCTGTGGTACATAGTGAATCCAGGAGAGTTTTGTAGCCTTGTGGAAATCAATCTTGATATGGGCTCTGTTCCCTAATTAGAACTTGGGGGAGCTCATCCGTTCTAAAGCTGGGGAGTAAATACTTCCATACAATTGAAGCCATTTGCAAATATATCATATCCCATATAATTATCTTGGTCATAACTTAAAATTGTTTCGCTCCATAATATATATATATATATATATATATATATATATATATATATATATATATATATATATATATATATATATAGTGAAGAAAAGATGCCCAGAATCAAACAACACTTTGGAAGTACAATGAAAAGTGGATCGAATAATGTTGAAATATCACATGGCTAGGCCAATTACATAATTTAGCACAGTGTTTAATACATTGTTGTTTAAGCTTACATGTAAAATTCATTGAACCACTGATGCCAAGTAAAATACATGCATTTGGTCTAATCTGCCATAATATTCTTTAGTATCAGTTAAGTCTGATTTTATTGTACTTCTGGTCTGATGAAGACTATCGCTGTAGAAAAAATGCTTCCTGTGACTATGGAATTCTTGCCTTGGCAATAAGCTGTGTTTTTGCATTTATCTCCATGATTATCTAATGGTTCAAATCTATATGCCACTTCATTTTCCTACCGTCACTCCAAGGAGGTATCCACTATGCTAAAAATGAATGCTGAAGAGCTCAAATATCTTTAAGAAAAAAATCTAGTTCATGAATTATCTTACTAGTCAACATCATGCATACCTCATGCTGAGGATTACCAGATACTTTTCATTTAAAATGTTGACACCCTTCATACCTGTCAGTCATCAGTTCCTTTTTGATCCCCAGTTAAGTCTTTTATTTCTTGTAGTATTCCACATCATCAAATAGTGGGACTGGATTCTCCATTGAGGATTTGTGTCTTGGAATCCTGTAACTTAGGGTAACAGGTAGGAATGACACCCAGCTATTTTAATGTCAATATCATGGTAGGTATGGGAATTTTATGCTTTACACTAGTTATGAGCATGCTCCCACGATAAGGCCAAGAGAAATGCTCTGCTTCCACACACCAAATGCCGCTTCTATACTACATGGCAGGTAACAGTCAATCAAGATCTGCTATTTCAGATACTGCCTGGCTTCTACTAGGAGGCACCCAAGCAGATAACTGAACCTACACTCCTATCAAACTGGAAAAGTGGGACACACCACACCAAGCATGGAAACGATTTCAAAGTAAACAAACTGAATAACAGGATTACCAATGAATACATGATTTAACAGAAAACAGATTGTGCTTTCATCTTACAATCCAGACTTCATGAGAATCAAATTAGCTAATCACACCTCCCTTTTTATATGCCCACATTAGGTCACATGGCCCTTCCTTAAAGAGACAGCAACCTTTTCATAAAACACATTGTAAAACACTCCATGCAATACTGTTAAAACCTAGTACAAAAACATCTATTAAAATTTTAAGATACAAAATAAATAATAGATAATTTAAAATAAACTGTATACTTGTACTCCTCTGGTGGAGCTTTGCTACTCCCTAGGTCTGATATCTCCCAGATTAAGATCACCAATTGTACAGGAGAGATCCTGTCATCGGAACTTGAGGCCTTCCTCCTCCTCTTCTTCTCTATGCTCATTTAGGTCTTCCAGGAGTCTTTTTGTGGCCAACCTGAACAGGATGATGAGGAAACTCCTTAGGAACAAAATCCAGCTGAGGGTCCTCTCAGCTCCAGCCCATGCTGTATCTGAGGGTTTGGTGTCTTTACATTAGTGAGTTCTATCTCTTTCTCTGATCCACACTGCAATATCAACACAGTTGGATCTGAGTTCCTTATGTGTTATGTCTTTGTTGGAGCTGAAGACATGGTCTTCTTTGAATTTGGTGGTTTCTTGGTTTAGTCAGCTGCAACCATTTTGGAGCCTTCTGAATCTCAGAGGCATATGTTTGACATTGGGTTTGGTGGAGTTGGCTTGGCACTGAGACCTTTGGATTTGTCCCTCTCTTTTAGGGCTTTAGTATTGGACAGCTCAGCTCCGACATCAGCTTAGGAGCTGAGCTGAGTAATTTCTTAGGTGAGCCTTCCCTAGGGTCCTCAACACCTTCAGTGAAGCTCCCTAGATCCATCTCTGGCTAGGCTGTCAAGACTTTTGAAAGAGTACTCTCTTGATATAGAAGCAGACTTCCTTTTCAAGCTCAGATCCATTCCTTCTGTGCAGGATTTCCTCAGGTCCTGAGCCTGCTCTATCTGTCTCATCAGGACAGCCAACATCCAGAAGCCTTGAACCCATTCTTTTTGAAGAAACCCATCAGCTTCTGAGTCCTCTCTAGAACGTCCCATCAAAGAGGTATATTGGAAGCACAAGGGTAAAAGGAGACACATTGATTCCCCTCAGGAATTGCTCACAGAAGACACTGACTTCAATGAAGGGGAAGGATCCCCTAGATTCCCTCTTGAGGATGTCATATCCAGAGAAATTTTTGAACTGATCAGAAAGAAAGAAAGAAAGAAAGACGGAAGTGGTCCACCGATGCACATTCCCAAGAGGAGTCAGTATTCCTTGAGGCTTTTGGAGCTGGCCCATCTACTTCTTGGGTGGCCTCTCCTGAAGATGAAATGGAAGACCTCATCTCTCAATTGGGCATGGAAGGAACTTGATATAGCTGACAAAAGTATACTCAACATAATGATAGATCTGTGTTCTCTGCATCCATCCTTCCTCAACTTCCCTCCTTCCCTCATTCTTATTAATCCTTTTATTCATTCCTTGTGTGACCTTACTGAGCTACCTGTAGTTACCACAGGTTCTATTTTCAAGCCTACACATGACAGATGGTTTCCTTCTTTCTTTCTTTGTTTTTGCCCTATTGTCTGGTCTATTTTTAAGTCTCCTATTACATTTGGTGAAGTCTACACTTTTTCTGGTATTGTGGGCAAACTTGATCTGAGGTAACATGGTCATTACAAGGGGAATGCTGGTAAGGAGAAGAGACTGAGCACTGGATCTGAAGCGTGAGAGTAGCCAAAGTTGGATCTGATTAGGATGCAAAGACCCATCCCTTGAAGAAGGACAGATCCAGGAAATGCAAATCTATCAATATGGTGAGTATATAACTTTTGTTTATTGTATATTCTACTTACAAAGGATAACTGACACATTTGAGTTCAGATTATAGCAATCAGATATGTACCCTCTTCACTTAGATAACTCAGGCTATCATGATGTTCATACAGTCACATTCTTCACAAATTCACATGGATATGGCTTAATTTGTATTGCATGCTTACAAGACATTTCACAAAATTAACATACATACATATTTTTAAGTTTACAAAATCTATTTGTTCTAAGCTGTTTTTCATTTAATTGACATATTATTCCTCTACTATGTTCTTTATTTCCATCACTGTATAGTACACAGTTATTAAAGATCACCTTGTTAGGGTCAAGTAATGCTGCTCTCTGTGTTCTACATTATTTATTTTAAGTTTAAATCCATTTATCACGTCTATAGATAGATCAAAGGTAATAGTCCACAGAACAATTTTTAGATAAGAATACAAATGTTTGTGTGAATGAGATATTTCTAACAGTTTTCGAAGTTCAGTAACAAATTAAATTTTTTCAGTCAATATATCATTTGATTAAAGTAACCAGGTATATTTGAAATCAGGCCAAGACAAAAAGTAATAATGAATTTTTGTACTGTATCATTTCAGTGGTTTCTCCATTATGGTGCTAATTCAGTAAATGTTTAGGCTCAACCTTTTTAAAATATATCTTTCTTTCTTTAAAATATAAAGTGGCTCAGGACTATAATTAAACTTTGGATTTAATGTAGTCATATTGCTATGATTTTCAAATTCTCTTTTGGGGCATATTAATCTGTTAAGGATGAAGATAGCTGTAAAATGTGTATCTGTTTGTTGAAACATATTATCACCCCAGGCTACCATTTGTGTAATACATTTAGAAAAGTCTAGAAAAATGTTTCTGTAGTGAAGGGGATCTCATTGAATTCCATAAAAAAAAAATAATAGCATACAAGGAATGTATGGGTTTCCAAGGTCCTGACCTCAAGGCTTTTATGTATCCTCAGTTTTATGTAAATGTATACAAATGGCATGCCATATTTCAGACAGTTTTCTCAATTGTTCTGTGTACTAACATCTTTAATCTCTTGCCCTCAACTTTTACGCAAGATTAAAATTTAAGGCTGTTGTATACATTTTATAAAGCATCAGAAACATAAATTTTACCATATTTTTCTTTTTTAAACAGCTTTTTATTATATTTTAGATAATGAAACAGATCTTATAAAACATAACATGTTCATGACTATTTACAATAGTCCGTAGCAAGAATTCCGTATACTAAGTTAAGCCATCAGATTTTTTTAAGTAAATCACTTAACTTTTGCCAAGACATGTAAAGATGAATAACATTTGGAGTTCTCATTTTTATCTTTAAATGTTAGTTTTAGCTAAACTCACAAATTCATTGAAAGAAAGTACAGTTTTACTTTGCCAGTTCTTTGTAAAAAATGTTCCTCTCTATAATGATATAGACCAAAGAAACAGCACCTGTGAAGTTTGGGATAGAGTTTGGGATTGGGCCATTAAGTAAGTTTAAAGAATTAGTGATAATACAATTATCTGACTATAAAGCTTGAGCAAAATGTCTGAACTAATTCCAAAGGGAAGTTATTAATTTACATTCAATTACCACATGAAACCAATCAGCATCAATGACTTTACTACGTCTGCAAAAATTATTTTTTTCTGAATTAGATATTAGTGCAACTTTATGAGGAGTTAATAAAAGCTCTATGTAGGTGTTCCAAGTAGATAAAGTAGATATTCTCCAATAAAGTGCAGAAGTAAATTTTCCTGCAGATTTTAATATTAATCTTCTATCAATATCTGAAAAGACTTTATTAATGATTTTTGTTGAGAAATTCCAAAATGTCAAATCTGAGGTAATAAACTCAACTCTTATAATGCTATATCTTGTATAGGTAAGAGTTATTATTTTTAAATTAATATTGAATACCCAAAAACTCTGAAAAATGTATAAAATAAATAATGAAAAAGATAATAATTAAAATCACATAATCAATTGACTCAGTACCTTAACCCTTTCCTTTTCAATGCAATTTGATATTCTCTCCGTCATTAATACTTGGAAAAACACATGCATTCAGTTTGACCTGCCAACAATATTCCTTCCATTCAAGATAATTCTCAGCATCCCACCTATACTCATAATTTTCAACTTTTTTAATGATGTTATTTAATGTTGGTTAATGTGGTATTGTAACTTGGTCTGAAGAAGCTCATTTCAAATGAGAGTGCTTGCCAGTTACATTTGTTTTTATAAGAAAGTGTCAGTTTGGTGTTTATTTTCTAGCCTTTTTTCATTTTTAAATTACTACTGACACCGAATAACAATTCTACTATCTTTGGAATATGTTTTAATTGATAATCCAAATATACTTTAACTTTATCACTAACACATTTTTACCAGTATGTATACTCAACCAACTGTTCTTCTTCAAACTATTTCTTGCCAGAAGAAAATCAGGCAAATGTATGTTTTTACAATTTAGAAACTGATGCCAAAGCTTACATTATTATCATTAAGATGTAACATTTTGTTTATATTAAATTATTCTAGGCATGCAATAGTATAAAGTATAAGAAATAATAAAAATAACAGTTCTTTAGCTATATGATTAAAATTTATAAATATTTTAAAATTAAGAAGAATGTAACTTACAAAAGGGTCGGTGATGAAATAATTCTTATCATTTAGGCAATATTCTTTTAAAATCCAGTAACATTTGTTAATTTCAAATTGCATATGAGATTTTACAATGAAATTATTATTTTCAAGTAATAATCTTTCATGTATTGGTTTCCAGCTTCAGTCATATGAAGTTATTGTGTTAAGAATGTCAGACTTAGCATATGATTCAATATTCATGAAACATATGCCACCTTCCTCCCATTTTTTTACATGCCATTAAAAATATATTATTCTTGGCTTATTGGGATGCCATAAACACCTACGGAGTAGAGAATTTGTTTTCTTTAACCTTTTTTTGAAGGGAGTGTGATTAACAACTGTATATAAAATATTTTTTAATAAATATTACCATTTTTGTCAATGTACTGTAAGTCAATCTTCCATTGTAAAAAAATATTTATTTCAGTTAAAAGTTAATTTGAGAACTATGTCAACTAAATGAATATAATTCATGTTACCAAATCCTTTATATTAGACATAATAATTATACAAATACATTTAAATAGTGAATTATCCCAATTAAAAATTTTACA
The DNA here is from genome assembly GCF_019279795.1 of Protopterus annectens. NCBI lineage: Eukaryota > Metazoa > Chordata > Ceratodontiformes > Protopteridae > Protopterus > Protopterus annectens. The sequence continues at coordinate 525,285,123 of NC_056735.1, read as the reverse complement.
ATTTTTCAAAAAGGCATTTTTTATAATGAGAAAAAGTATGTGTTTTACAATGATTAAATGTGAAATCCAAAATCTTTAGAAAGAAGCCTAAGGAATTAATTATATGCATAAGCAATGATGCACTATCACCACTAGTTATTAGAATATCACCTGCAAATAACTGAATCTTACAAGTATGATTTTCATCAATGAAAAAAATCTTTATTATCTATATTAGATAAAATGAAATTAGGAAAGGGTTCAATAATCAATGCAAATAACAAAAGAGACACTGGACAACCCTGTTTTGTACCTTTAAAAATTTAAAAGAACTAGAAAGAAAAGAACCTATTTTAGCAAAAGACAAGTTATTATATAAATTTGTTATAAGATTAATGAAGTCTAGTGAAAAAGTATATTCTTTAAGCATTTTAAACAAATAAGGCCAACTTACTGAGTCAAAAGCTATATCAACATCTAAATTTATTATCGATAGTTTTGTCTTATTTTTACTAGCTATATCTATTAAAGAATTAAGTCTAATAACATTATCATGCATTCTCTTATGCAGAATAAAACCAGTCTGAACATCATTTATTAAACCTGGCAAAACAATATTTAACCTTTTCATTATTTAAATTTGTTTAACCTCTTCAAAAGCATTTAACACAATTTTTAATATATTATCAGTAATTAACTTATATAATTCTGGTATAATACCATCTATACCTAGGGTCTTACCAGTTTTATTTTTTTTTAATTTGATCTAGTAATTTTTTAAAAGAAAAAGACTTAACAATTCTAATCTTATGTTCTTTAGTTATCTTATAATGTATATTATCTTTCAAAAAGCTATCAATTAGACTACAGTTATCAAGATGTATTTCACTATTATTTATTTGCTCATAATAATCTCCAAAACATTCGAATGTGTCTTTTAAATATGTTGTCTTTTTATTTGTATTCTCAATTTTATAAGATATTCCTTAATATGATTTGAATTATATATAAGCTTTGTTCTAATGGGTAATCTATGTAAACTTTTAGGGTTTAGAAAATAGCATTGCAATTTTAATTTTTCTAAATTTATTGAAAATTTATGATGAAGTATCTCAAGGTATTTCTGATTCAGTTTTTTCAACTTGGAATTTACAGACATCATTAGGTTTAAAATGTACATTTAATTTATCTATATCAGATTGTAGGACATTTAATTCCTTATCTCACTCCCTCCTTTTACATATATACCAATTTTAATTCTACGATATAAATAAGCTTTTAGTGCATCCCATAAATAATTTCTGGAGCTTCACTATTATTATTAAAATATATAAATTGATTTAATTCATTCAAAAACCATTCCTTAAAACCATTAATTTTGATTAAATATGCAGGAAGTATCTGAGTATAAATTAAATTATTAGGGTTTAAAGTAATAGTAAAAGTAATTGCATTGTGGTCAGTTAAAGGACATGATTTTATCAACACTTCCTCTATTTTAGAATATAGACCACTAGAAGTAAATACTTTATCAATATTTGTTTGGGTACCAAATCTATATGAATAATGTGCATAATTAAGACATTTTGCTGACTTTAAATCATATATATTTATCAAATTCAATGAATTAATGAAACATTTTAAGTGTTTAGCAGCTCTAGATAATCTGGGTTTTCTATCATTAGTAGTACCTTTATTAGATAAAATACAGTTAAAATCTGCTATAACCATTTCTCATTTTGCATACAATGTAATAATATATAGATATTTCTTAGAAACCTTTGCACTAATCCCAGATATTCAATAAGTATTTACAAACATATAAAGTTTTTTACTTATCTCTATCACCACCAGTCCCAAAATACTATTCTTATCAGACTATATATCAATTACTTTGGGCATAGCTGCTGTATTTTTCTAAATAATAAGAGTGCTTCTTCTTTACAATTTGAAATGAGAACCTACTAAGATTCAATAGACTTTCAACAACAATCTATCTAGGTCTTTGGTAAATAAGTGTGTTTTCTGTAAAAAAAAAGCTGTATGTGCTTTATGTAACTTTAAGTATTTCATTAAACAGCACCTTTTCAATGGAATATTTAGACCATTAATATTTAATGAAATACAATTATAAACTGACATTCAACACCAGTAGTTTAAAAGACAATATGCAATGTTTTAGTTAAAGGAACAATGATCAAATTCTGACACATCTTGTTATGGACAAATACACTAAAACTAATAATAACATTTCCATTTTATAAACATTCATACTCCTTAACATGGAATATCGAATTCCTGGTTTGAGTGTACAGTCATACAAACTACTCACCATCAGATCCATTAGATTATTCAAACCAAATCAGTTGCTACTACTTCTTAAAATTAGCCTATTAACATAATCATAATCTAATAAATAAAGCACACATAACTAAACATTTATATTTTCTGTGCCATAAAATTGTGTAATGAAGAAATAAAATGTTGTTAAACCTATAAACTGTAAGGGTTAAAAATCTATTAGAAAAATAAGTATTCCTTAAAATCTAATCTAATAAGGAAGTATTTGTATCTAATGTCCTGGATGTATTAACTAAAATTAACATAAGGAAATAAACCACTATGTTGGACAAAAAAGTGTCATTTACCTATTCATCTGAAAGCCATTAACAATGTAATGAGAAGATCCAATGACATTTCATAAATATAAGTAATGAAACCTAGAAATCCAATATAAATGCTTAAAGCAAGGACACATTAAATAATTATAAATGCATGAGCCATCACTAAAATAATGGACTTTAATTCCTTTCATTAATTTCCAGTCATCAAGTATGCCATCATCTTAACTAATACCTATAACAATAGTATAAATTTCTAAAAAAAATTTAAATAAAGTTAATTTTAAAATTATTCTCATCTTATCTAACATTGAGAAAATAATGATATATTGTTCAACAGTAGAATTTAGTTTAAATATCTGGAAGAACCAGTTATCAAAACTCCATTAGAATATAAATGTGAAATGTTATGATAAAATGACATTTAGCTTATAGTTAATGAATAAATTACATCCATTTTTATAAGTAACTAACAAAAACTCCAAGCCCATTAAATAATAATTTTGCCCATGTAAAGCAAACCTATAAGGAAAAATGAATAACAACCAAACAAATAAAAAAAAAAAGACTATATATGTTGACTGTCCCATCGTCGAACCACTTCCGTGAACTCCGAACAATAACTAATGCAAAACTCGAACACTGATATTTCGAACAGTATAATCATGCCCCCTTTTTGACCCATGTTAGCCCTTGTTTTTGGATGTGGAGTGGTCAGAAATGTCACAGTTCGATTTTATTTTGGCAGTCTGACCTTTCGGCAGTATGGAGTTTGCAGACATGGTTCAATGATGTGCACATGCGACTATGTGCATTCAACATTATGATAATAATCCATGTATGTATATATATATATATATATATATATATATATATATATATATATATATATATATAGGTTTACTATTGCAATGTCGATGATGGGGTGGCCGTTCTAACAAAGTGCATTCGCATATTCAATAGTAAACCATATATATATATATATATAAATATATATCACCTAAAACCCATTTGACTGAAACCAAATCACCTAATTTTCACAAAACAGTGAAAACTCATTTGACTGAATCTCATTTCACTGAATTGTAAGCAATAGACAGGATGTAAGTTTCCATTCACCTGTGACTTGATTGTGATAAAAAGAATTTCTGTAACTTACAGTGCTGACTGTCAGAATACTGAAAGTCATGTAGTGATGTAGTGTTTTTAAATGTTGGTATTTCTCATTACATTTTATGGGGAATATCTAAAGTAATATCGTGGATGTTTTGTGCATTCCCAGCAGTAGTGGCAGCATGTAGAGTACTGTAAGGCAAGTAAAAGGTATATGCCCTTAACTTGGTTTTATATTGCCCAGTTTCTATTAAGTGGGCAAGTAAGTAGTTTTTAAGTTCTGGAAAGAAGTGGTTATTAGTGTTATGAGTATGTGTGTTTATGGTTTAAGGTTTAGTCTTTTGAAATTTAGCATTGTAAGTTGTCAGTGAAATGAGATTCCATCAAATGAGTTTTCAGTATTTTTGACAAATTAGGCGATTGGTCTCAGTGAAATGAAAGTCAGTCAAATGGGTTTTAGGTGATGTGAAGTTGACCCATATATGTATATATATATATATATATATATATATATATATATATATATATATATGTATATATATATATATATATATATATATATATATATATATATATGTATATATATATATATATATATATATATATATATATATATATATATATATATATATATATATATATAAACCCACTGATGTGGGGGCTTTGCACCCACACCCCCCTAACTAAATATATCAACTCCAAGACCGCACTACAGTGAGGGGTAAGGGGAAAAGTTCAGCAGGATGTTCAAGTGGTTACTTACCTCTAGTGAAAAGTTGGTGTTCCGGGTGTTGGTCTTCTGAAGTTGTCAGTGGTTTCATTTTGGCCAAGTGGGAGTCGGGTAAGAGTTCGGTCTACTGAAGTAAAAATATATATATATATATATATATATATATAAATAGACACACACACACACACACACACACACACACACACACACACACACACACACACACACACACACACACACACATACACACACACACATACACATATAAAACCTGAGTATTGAAAGATGCAGACAAAACTAACATTTGCTTAAATGTACTAATGATGCATCACAGAACATTATTAGGAAACAAGTGATGCAAAACATTTAGAAATATTCATTAACATACTTACAATCCTAAAGCTAAAATCATCTCAAAGCAATTCATGGATTATAAAAATGACTGCAGTGTTTAAAATATGTATAAATATAAATAAAAAATGAAAGACAACAATTAACTAAGCATGAAACCCGTTAAATAATTAAATAATGAATATATATCTTCATTCTATTTGCTTACTCTTCTCTGCTGCTCATTTGAATGTTCTGCTCAGTTACTTCCTGTTTGCAATGAAGTCAAATGTCAAGAAGCACTTCTGTCACCTAACATCAGTTCAAACAAAACTGGGCAGTTGTGGTGAGTGAAATAAGCACAACATTAATTATGACTACTGTGACATCCCTGCACTGGCCCAGTAATCAAGGAGCCTCAATCCTCAGCACCGGCAACAGTGAGGGATGTACACAATGGAAGGATGACAAGTACACACACAGTAAAGTACAATTTCCCTTAACAGCAAACAGAGATCACAGTCAGTCTGGGGCTGGTTTCTCTCTCTTTCTCCAGATCCCCCAATAAGACTACCCACTGGCACATATATATGGTTAAGATCTCTGCTGAGGGGTCAAGCCAAGATCCCCAGCAACTCTCTGTCCAAACAGTGCTTCGTATCCCTGGCCATGTAGTTGACACACACACACACACACACACACACACACACACACACACACACACACACACACACACACACACACACACACACACACACTTTCAGATTTGATTTATATACAAACACACACGCACACCTGGGAAAGGCTGGCACAGGTTTACTAGCTATGCCCCCTTCTGCCCAGACTATAAGGTAGTTATCACTGCCACCAACCCCTCCTTATCAGCTACTAGAAGGCCATTACAAAGGGTGACCAATCCTACTGTGTAATGTTACAATTATTCAAATGTGTGACCAAGACTCGCAAGGCTATTTAGGAGTGGCCTGTACAGTGTCATCAAATACATATGCAAGTACTGTAAGAGCTTAAATATGTCTCAGAAATATCAGCCACAAAGATAGGTTTAAACATATTTAATAATAAATAATAAAAGAACAAGACAAAACTCAGAAAACAAACACAGTTACTTCAGAGTTCAGAATCACTGGAAATATTTAAAAACAACATTGTAGGACAGTCTCAAACAAAGAAAACATCTAAAGTCATTTTTACTATATTCCTATCTATATTTATCTATATCTAGATACTATGCCCTAAATCTTACTTAGACAACACCCAGGTAGAAGTGCTGATGATGGATGTGTCTAGGTCAAAGACAGAATACAAAGTGCACTGTCTCTTTCTGACAGGGTTCTGAAATTAATATCAAACATTACTGCTGGGTCAGCTTGGATGACATCACTATTTGTCACCTGCATTCAGTTCAAAGGCTAACAGAAACTAACATCTTTGTGTTAAAAATATACATCTGTGTTAAAAATATACATCTCTCTAATCTTCTACCTAACACCCTTGGAGTACCACAAGGCTCTATACTAGGTCCCTTGCTGTTCTCCATCTTCATTAATGACCTTTATTCTGTCATCCCAAAAGTCAGCTGTATCCAATATGCTGATGACTCTACTCTGATTTGCTCGGCCACATCTCCAGTAGAGTTATGGTCAGCTACCCAGACCACCTTTAATACAATAGAAAACTGGCTTTCTGAACGTCGTCTGATCCTAAATCTCAAAAAAACTAAAATGCTGTTATTTTCACCAACACGTAGGTCTACCGCTTTCACCTTTATCATAAATTCAAATGATGGCACAATAATCTCCCCTGACCCCTCTACAAAACTATTAGGTGTCATCATAGATAATAGTCTAAAATTCGACCTGCATGCTAACCAAACTATCAAAACCATCAATAAAAAACTAGGGTCACTTTACAGAATAAAAGCCTTCCTAATCCTTCCAGCTAAAATTGCCATAGCTCGCTCTCACCTTCTTTCAACCCTTCTGTATGCATCCCCTCTACTCTCGAATTTAAACAAGACTGTCTTTAACAAACTCTCAATTTGCCACAACCACATTGCCAGGTTTGCCACTGGGCTGCCTTTTAGGACACATCATTGCATCAATCTAAATCAGCTTGGGTGGCTTGAACTACCCAGCCTAATCCAGTATAACCAACTGATTATGGCCTATAAAATCCGCTATAATCCAGACAATACTCCTGCACTTAAAAATATTATCACCCTCTATAACAATCCTAGACTGCTTTGATCCTCTAGCAAACTACTAATTCAGACTAGCAAAATTAATAACACAGCCGGTGACTCTCTCTTTGCAAACTCTGTAAGTAGACCGTGGAACTCTCTTCTAGCTGATATTACCTTACTTTCTACCTTAGGTCAATTTAAAACTAGACTCAAACAACATTTGGCACTTAACTGGCTATGTCAATGTATCAAGCCTGGCTAACTCTCTCTAGAATGTTTAAAAATATGTTAACCAGTTTACTGTGTAATTTAATTTAATCATGACTTACACTCAGGATTAACTCTAACCTGTGAACTTGTTTAACTTGCTTACTTATGTAATCACTATAAATAGTCTGTTTGTAATATGTAATGCTGGTATTATGTAATGCTGTATCTGCTTACCCTTGGAGCTTTTCTCCCCGGGCCTTCGCTGAAAATGGACATGCATCCAGTCGGACTATCCTGGTCAACAAATGTAAAATAAATAAAATAAAAATAAAATGTTTGCTAACTGGAAATTGCAAAACAATTAAACACTTTTACATTTTAGACCTAGTAATTACTTCTCTCCAAGACAATAGAAAAACCTCTAGGTCTAGAGATTGTGTCTGCTTCACTGAAAATGAGAGATAACACAATCGTAAAACACTTTAATTTCAACTTATTTTCTTGAAGTTTTGTAAGTTAACTTTGTATGTTCCAGTTTCTACTATCAAAACATACATTTGCACAGGTATAGCTTATATACATTTCTGTTCTTTTCCAGTACGGTACCCTGTGGACACATATTTGAAGCTCAGTACTTTACAAAGCCTGTTCAACACACACTTTTACACCAGTAGTTTAATATACACATAAAATACAGTTCTCCTACATTTGTATGTCAAGCATATGAATCATGTTGATATTCACAAATGACATATGATTATTTACAAAATTCCAGATAGCTGGTGGCAGTATCACAATCCCCCCCTCCTAAAACTCAAGCTAGTTTTTCAAGTGACCCTTGAAAAATATTGCTTGAGAGGGTTGAGCCTATCTGTGAATACCTTAATGCATTCCCTGTCTTGAGAGCCCATCTGCATTGGCATTGCTAACCCCACTGTGGTGCTGCACTGTCATACCATATGCTTGCAACCCTAGGCTCCACCTTAGTAACTTGGCATTTTGCTGGCTGGCTCAATGTAGCCATGTTAAGGGATTGTGGTCTGTAACTCAGTGAATTTCCTTCTATACAGATAAGGTTGAAGTTTCTGCATTGCTTACACTATGGCTAGGCATTCCTTTTCTACATTTGCATAGCATTCCTCCCTGGGTTGGAGCCTACGACTGAGCTATACCACTGGGTGCTTTTCTCTCTCTGAGGAAACCTGGCTAAGTACAGCCCCCTCCCCATGGTTTGAAGCATCCACCCGTACAACAAATTCTTTGTGTAATCTGGACTGGCTAACACAGGGGGTCCTCCCAAAGCTCCTTTAAGTTTCTGGAATGCCTGTTCACATGCTGGGCTCCACACTATCTTATCTGGCCTGTTTTTCCTTATCATGTCTCTGAGGGTAGCAGCTATGGTACTATAATTGGGGACGAACTTTCTGTAGTACCCTGCTGTCTCTAAGAATGTCCTCATCTGCTTTTTGGTAAAAGGGGCAGGCACTCTATGTACCAGGTAGGAGACCTCTGCCATTTCCACCTGACATTTGCTGGGCTTAATGGTCAACCTGACCCTCTGTAGTCTGCCCAGCACCTTCCCGACATGCTGAAGGTGCTCTTGCCAGGAATGGCTGTAGATGGCAATATCGTCTAGGTAAGCAAGGGCAAAATCTGCTGCTCCTGCTAGGATATGAACTACCAGCCTCTAGAAAGTCACTGGGGCATTTGCCATCCCAAAGGGCATCTTTGTGAACTCATACAAGCCAAAAGAAGTCACAAAGGCTGACCTCTCTCTAGCACTGGGAGTCAAGGGCACCTGACAGTAACCCTTGGTAATATCAGTAGTGGCAAGATACTTAGCCCTACCCAGCTGGTCTAGGATTCATCTCTCCCCACCATTGGGTAAGCATTTGACTCTGTGTGACTATTTAATTTCATGTAGTCTACACAGAACATAGTGCTGCCATCCTTTTTTTGGTACCAGCACCACTGGGGAGGCCCTGGAACTGCTGGACTCCTGAATTACCCCTAGTTCCAACATTTCCTGTATCTCCTCACTCAGACTCTGTTTGACTCATTCAGGCACCCTATAAGGGGCCTGCTTAATAGGTCTTTGGGGTCCTGTATCCACATGATGCTCCACCAGGTGGGTACATCCTGGTTTCCCAGTGAACATATCCCCAAACTCCTGTAACACTGCTTGGATTTCTTGAATCTGTGTAGGAGATAGCTGCTGGGACATTGCTACCACTTCCACTGAGGTTTCAGTCTGAAATGTACTGAGGGGATCAGTCACCAGATACCCGTCAGACTTCAATTGCCATCCACTTCAAATACTCAGCACAAGGGCCTCCCTATCATGGTAAGGTTTCATCATGTTAACATGGTACAATTTGGGCCCCCACCTCCTGCCTAGCAGTTCTACCATGTAGTTAACATCACTGACCTTCCTTACTATATTATAGGGTCCCTCCCAGGCTGCTTGCAGCTTGTTGTGTCTGACAAGAATGAGAGCCATTACCTGCTGCCCTACAGCATACTCTCTAGATCGAGCATTCCTGTCATACCAGACCTTTTTCTGCTGTTGGGCTTCTCTCAGGTTCTCCTGGGCCAAGCCCATGAGTTCCCTGAGCCTTGTCCTGAGGTTTAGGACATATGCCACAACAGACTCCTTTGTGGGATTCACACTCATCCTCCAACTCATCTCGAATCAAATCTAGAGGTCCCCTCTCAACCTACACCCATGAAACAACTCAAAGGATAAAAAAAACTGGATTCCTGGAGCACCTTTCTGTACAAAAACAACAGATGTGGCAAATATTTGTCCCACTTCTTTGGTCTGCAAATGCCCATAGCATTGTCTTGAATGTAGAGTTTAACTTCTCAACAAGACCATTAGTCTGTAGATGGTAGGAGGTGTTTTTAGGTGCCTTACCTCACAGTACTTCCACAGACAAGCCAGCATGTCTGACATGAAATTGGCACCTCCGTCAGTCAGTATTTGTTTTGGGAAACCTACCATGCTGAAAATCTCTAACAAAGAATTTGCCACCTTTTCCGCCTCAATGGAGACACACCCACTTCCTCATGGTATTTGGTGGCATAATCTACTACCACTAGGATATACTTTTTCCTGTGGAACTTGGGGTACTCAGAGGCTCCACAATATCCATACGTACCCTTTGAAATGGCTCCTCAATCACAGGCAAAGGCATAAAAGGAGCTTTCACCTTGTCTCCTACCTTGCCTACCTTTTCACACTGCTCACAGGTGCTGCAGTACTCTGTTATATCTCTGGAAATCGAAGGCCAATAGAAGTTCAGCATAATACGTCTCTTTGTACACTTTATGCCCATATGACCTGCAAAGGGAATATCATGGGCTATGGCTAGAAGTGCCAAATGGTAGGCTCTGGGCACTACCAACTGCTGTATTCTCTCACCCCCTAGCCCTCCCTCAGGGATCTACTGTCTATACAGTAACCCTTTTTACCAGTTTACAGACTCTCCCTTTCCTTGAGAATCTGGTGCCTCACTAGCTACCTCCTTTAGGCCTTGTAATGTAGGGTCTGAGAGCTAAGCCTGTCTCAACTCTCTCTTTGTAACCCTTCCCAGCTCCCCTTCCACAAGAAGTCTGGCATCTTCTGACAGTGGTGCCTCACTGTCAGCCTGGGTACTACTACTACTCACCACTGCCCTTGCAGTCAATCTGTCCAAGGGAACATCAGTACCCACAAGTAGCTGTGGCTCACCTTCAGTCTTACTGCTACAGGATAGCTCCCTCCCTGAAGTAAACACCTCACTAGTCCTGGCTGCAAGTGTGCGGTCTGTCTAGGTTTCCCCCAGGCTACCAGACCCACATGCTTGTCTCCAAGCGTGACTGCATGTAACCGCATGCACGGTACTACATTATCAAAATCATTCCCTATCAGGACATCTGCAGGGATATCCTCAAACACACCTACTTGCTTGCTTCCTTTTCCACCCTCCCAGTCAAGGTGAACCCTAGCCAAAGGTATTTGGAATAGGGTGCCTCCTAAAGCTCTGACTGGAGTAGACTGCCCAAGCAAGTTGTGCTCCTCCTCTGTACCCATTGCAGGCTTCACAATGGTTAGTTCAGAGGCTGTGTCTCTCCTAGCCATGGCCTCGTTCCCATTCACTGAGATAGGATATAACCTCTTGTGGTAGTTTGAAACCCTCAATGTCTCAAGACAACTTACTGCTGGCATTTTGTCATTCCCACTTACTGGCTCTCCCACCTTTTGTTCCCCACCTTGCCTCCATGGACATCTATATGCTACATGTCCCCACTGGTTGCATTTAAAACATTTAACCCTTGGTCCTGGATGTGTATTTGGGCTACTGGCTTCCCCTGCTACTGGCAGACTCTGTTGGGGCAGTCTGGGCTGCCCATCATGGGTTCCCTTAGACCCATGAGCAGCACTGAGTGTCCCTTCCCTGTGTAGTGATTCCCTGCTTGGTAGGTCTGCCTTCTTCCCCAACTCATCTGAGCAGTGCATTGTCTATCAACTAACCATATCCTCATGTCCTCAGGCAAAGTGCTAAGGGCTTGTTCCCTCAACAAAAGGTCTACCAGCCCTTCAGAAGTCGTGACCTGACATCTACTCACCCACCTATGAAAATAAGTGCTTACTTCAGCAACATATTCACACACTTTCATTTGCCTTGCATCTATGCTCACAAAATGTTTTCCTATAAGCTTCATGTGTTAACTTAAAACATTCTAAAAGACAGTTCTTTACAACATTTTAATTTAAACAATCAGTATCAGACAGTTTAGAAATTACAGTTACAGCTTTACCATGGAGTAAGGGGTCAGGAACCATACCCAGAGCCCTTAGTCAACATTATACTGCTTACATACCCTCTCAAACATATGACTGAAACTATTAAAATTATCCCCCTCTGTAAATTGTGAAAGAAAATTACTGACCTTTGTTGCTTCTGGGGTTCAGTTACTCCCTTCCCCATTACTTCCATGACTCTGGCGAAGAGTCAGCATCTCCTTTTCATGTTGCCTCTGTCTCTGCTTCAACTCAGCTTCCAGGTGTCATAGTTTCTCATTTTCCTTAACCTTCAGACATTGCATTTTCTCATTTTCCTCAATGTCTAGACGTCTATGTCTCTCTGCTGCCTCTATTTCCAAATGCTTGGCCTCCAGCTCAAGTCTCTTTAACCCCAGATAGATTTTTAAGTCCTCTATGGAAAGGTTGAGCTGTCCATTTTCTAAAAGTTGTACATCTCCAAGGCCAGTCTGATTGTCCTCATGGTTGCTATTCTGTGATGCAGCTGTGACTAAAGCTGCAATCATGTCTGCTTTAGTCAGGTTGACATGCACCAGTCCTTTAGCTTGGCACATCTCAGCCAACTGGCTCCTTGTCAGCTTGCCGTACCCTTCTGCTGACATGATTGCCTGCTCTCCCTGACTAAATAAGCTAATAAAAAAATAAATAAAACAATTGTGATATAAACTCTGAATGTTCACTGCATGGCTGATTAAGAGTACAAACACCTTCAGTGACCACTGTACACAGGCTACAGGAATTCAATATTCACACCACTACAATCCAGTTAATATGTGATGTGGCTAACTCACTGCTATCATCCAATTAATATGTGATGTGGATATCCCACCACTGCCAAACAATTAATATGAGATGTCCCTGCACTGGCCCAGTAATCAAGGAGCCTCAGTCCTCATCACTAGCAACAGTGAGGGAATACACAATGGAAGGATGACAAGTACATGCATAGTAAAGTACACTTTCCCTTAAGAGCACACAGAGATCACAGTCAGTCTGGGGCTGGTTTCTTTATATCCCCAATAAGACTCCCCACTGGCACAGCTCTAGGGTTAAGATCTCTGCTGAGGGGTCAATCCAAGACCTCCAGCACCCTCTCTGCTCAACCAGTGCTTCATGTCTCTGCCCATGTAGTTGACACACGCTCACACTTTGAGATATGATTTATATACAAACACACACACACACCTGGGGAAGGCTAGCACAGGTTTACTAGCTATGCCCCCTTCTGCCCAGACTATAAGGTAGTTATCACTGCCACCAACCCCTCCTTATCAGCTACTAGAAGGCCATTACAAAGGGTGACCAATCCTACTGTGTAATGTTACTATTATCCAAATGGTAAGTGTGACCAAGACTTGGAAGGCTATTTCGGAATGGCCTATGCAAGTACTCTAACATTTTAAATATGTCTCAAAAATATCAGCCACAAAGATATGTTTAAATATGTTTAATAATAAATAATAAAAGAACAAGACAATACTTAGAAAACACAGTTACTTCAGAGTTCAGAATCACAGGAAATATTAAACAAATTGTAGGACAGTCTCATATAAATACAGAAAACATTGAAGCTAATCTTTACTATCTTCCTGTCTGTATCTAAAAGAGATACTATGCCCTACATCTTACTTACAAACAGCATGCAGGCAGAAGTGCTGATGATGGATGTTTTCAGGTCAAAGACAAAATACAAAATGCATAGTCTCTCTCTGAGAGAGTTCTTAAATTAATATCACACATTAATGCTGGGTCAGCTTGAATGACATCACTCTTTGCCACCTGCCTTCAGTTTCCAGGGTAACAGAAACTAATATTTCTGTGTTAAAATACACATCTCTCAGATGTTTGCTGAGAACTGGAAGCCATAAAACAATTAAATACTTTTACATTTTAGACCTAGTAATTACTTCTCTCCAAGACAATAGAAACACCTCTATCTCTTGACATTGTGTCTGCTTCACTGAAACTGAGAGATAACATAATCATAAACCACTTTAATTTCAACTTATTTTCTTAAAGTTTTGTAGGTTAACTTTGTATGTTCCAGCTTCTACTATTAAAACATACATTTGCACAAATATATAGTTTATATACATTTCTGTTCTTTTCCAGTAATGTACACTGTGGACACATCCTTGAAGCTCAGTACCATACAAAGCCTGTTCAACACACACTCCTACACCAGTAGTTTAATATACACATAACATATAGTTCTCTTGCATTTGTAAGACAAGCATAGTAATCATGTTGATATTCACAAATGACATATGATTATTTACAAAATTCAAGATAGCTGGGCTGGCCGTGTCACAATTGCATTCTTTTTAACTCCCACAACATTTAGAGAGGGAAAAGAGTCAAAAAAAGTTGTTTATGCTTTAATAAATACTTTATTTGTGTGTATACCCTGCTTCTGCCGTGGTGGTCTCTCTTTTTTATCTTTTGGATATGCTTTAAAGAGGCTTGCGATCATCTTATGGAAGCCGCAATATAGAAAAAAATATTTTGTGGCATTTTTAAGTAAACAAGCATTTTCAGTTAAAAATGCACTGACAATGGCACACATACCGTTTACATTAAACACTTTTCTAATGCTGCAAAATAAAAAAAAGAACAAATTAGGATATCATTTGGCAAAGCATTCATAAAGGCAGCTGGCATTAACCATTACAATTATTAGTATAACTACAGAATCACTGCCAGAATATTAACAACACTAACTCATAAACTATCTTGAAGATCAAAGAAGTAATATGATAAGAAAATAAAACCAATGTAAGATATAATATTTTGTGAGCCTAAAATATATATAATATTATAAACATAAACTATTTAGTTAGAATTTTTACCCCCGCCATTGTAGAGACAGATATCAGTAGGAACCTACAAAATGCAACTGCTAATAATAAAAGAAAATCATTGAAGTAAAAAGGCATTCCCTTGTGATAAATGATATTCTTATAAGAAAGATAAAAGAATATCTAAAAGAACAACATATTTAACAAGATTAGTGATTATACCATCACTTGTCTTTAAGTTGTTTAATATTTTTTGTTTAGATGTCCATACATTTTCTATTTGTGTGTCTCTCCAAATTAGACAACAGACCAGTCCTTTTCTTCAGATTTGTCTAAAAGTATTTTTCATTTCTGCAAACTCCAAAGCATCTTTAAGCATATTAAACGTTTTTTACCCATCAGGCAGAAAAACCTTTATTCTAGCTGGAAACATGAGTTCAGATTTAATGTTCAGTTTTCTTAAACTTTTTATGAATGGGATATGAGCCTTCCTTGTAGTCATGACAGATGAAGTAGTCATTATCAAACGTGATTGTATTTTCTTTTATTTTTATTAGATAATTTGCTGAAGCAGATTCATGACCAAGTCCTTATCTTGACTGGAAAGGAATTTAATAATAACTGATTTAAGTGAAGGAAGGTTTTTTCAGGGAAGTATCCAAAAGAGATCGATGAGCTGTCTCAATGCCAAAAGAAATATCTTCAAACAAGTTCAGAGTTTTAGGTAGCCAGTTATTCAGAAATTGTATCATATTATCTCCTTCCTCTTTTTCTGGAATTCCATATATTCTGATGTTATTCCTTCTATATCTACTCTCCAAATCCTCTGTTTTTTCCCCAAAAGCAATGTTTTCTGTTTTAGGATAAATGCTGTATGGTTTTCATTTTCTGACATCCTTCCATTGAAGTCATTAACAGCTTCCTCTGTTGTTGAGATCTGTACTGAATGCTGTTTTATAACTTAATTTAACAAATCCATTTGTTTCTTGCAGTCTTCCTTTATATTATCCATTTCAATTTCAAGTTTGTCCATTTTAGCAGAAAGATCCTGAATGCTACTTAAAATAGACTGTAATTCTTTTTTCATTAAAGTCTCCTGAGAATTAACTTTAGAGTGGCTCATTTTGCAAGACTACTTAATAAACTTCCAGCAGGAAAATTATGATGGAAACATCACAAAACTTGATTTTCTATCAAAAACTATTGTAAACTTAATTAAATACTTCAGATTTTAGTCACAGAATAGTTTTCATAAATCTTGTAATATTAAATCTTGTCAAAATAACTGAAAAGAATTAGAGCAAAAATGTTGTGCTGCTACCACCATCTTGGCCACATCCCTCAGGTTTATCATATTTTTCCATTTTCACAGATGACTGGTCTATACTGAATCCTCAATTCTACAGCAAAAGGATTTAGCAGTTTGTCCTAAGACTCATAACATTATGTTATTTAATCCATTTCAAGCCAATACAATGAAAATGAATAATTTACTTCCTAATGTAGCTAGTGTCAAGGTGTTGATCATTCATAATAACACTTAGAAGCTGGGCCAATGATTTCCAATTGCTGATGTGGCAGAAAATGGGGAATGATTTTTCAATTTCTTATAAGAATACTGCATTTCTAAAATAGAAAACACATCTTGCTGGAATTTATCTAGGTATGAATTGATGAACCTATGAAAATCATACAAAAAGCTTATACTATTACCCTAACAAGAATTTACAATATAAGGTATTTTGGATCTACTTCAGTAGATCGAACATATTACAAGTTCAAACCACATATGGCCGAGATCATATGTTTGAACTTGTAATAGTTCGAACACTGAAGTAAAAAAAGAAAAAACAACAAAAAAAAATAATAAAATTAAACGTAGCCCCCCTGCTCCCCACACCCCCCTTACTTAAATATACCAACTCTGAGATCGCACTACATTGCGGAAAAGGGAAATCTTCCCATTCTGCACTGTATGGAGATCTCCATTCAGTCCGATCGAACACTTACAAGTTTGAACATATAGTTTGAACTTGTTATATGTTCGATCTACTGAAGGGGAACTGATATTTCACATGACATATATTTAACCTGAACAATATTACCTTTTAAAAATATTGGCACAAGTGCGAATGACTGGGCTCATTATATAATGTATGGTATAAATTTTTGCCATTCACCTTTATCGAATAAATAAAGCATCACACAGATGTTACATAAACTTCACATCAAAAGTCTCAAAACAGCATATGGCAATATAAAAGTAAACTCCAAATGCTTAAATATTTAAAAGAAAAGGGTCAAATTTTCCAAATTTTCATCAGTGTAAGAGTGACAGAAAAAATTTCCACTACTTGGCTAATTGACAACCTCGGTTCTCTGTTCCATTTCTGTGAGAAAAGTTTTTATCAGATAGCAACTCACTATCCCTTTTTTGTAAACATATACGACTCCCCATAGTAGGATGCATTATAGGATTGCTCTAACAGAAAATGCTGTACCATCTATACACAAAGAAGGGCTGTAGCCTTTATCATCTATGGTGAGTAGGAGTAAGAACCACTTGGGGGAGTGAAAGAAAAATAATGCTAAAACATTTTTGAATTAGTTCCTTCAAATGCCGTCATAAGCCATTAAACAAAGAATAACCCCAAAACTTGTTCACTAACTCCACAGCTTCTTCACCACATCCAGGACATAGATACTGCTGATGAAACTCAAGTTGGACATTTCTCAAGGGGGCTCCAATACCCTTTTAACCAGAAAAAAAAATCATAGACATATGTATTCACTTTAAGCTTCTGGATATAGTTTCTTGAAATTTCTACCCCCTACTTCTCTATGCAAAGGTTAAACTCTTGCACAAACTCTCTCTTAATTCTCTCATGCTCCTTAACTTCATATTCTACTAAAGTCTTGTAGATCCTGATGGCCTTTGTCCCTCCTCACAATGTTTCCTTCCTGGAAGAGGGTTCCTTCTCTAAGCTGCCCTGGGTACTGGGTGATTAAGATCTCCTTTAGACTAGATATCATGAATGCATACCTCAATCTTAAATTCTTCCAGTGATGCTTGGTAGGATGTTTGCAATTATCCTGAAGAAATCAAAAAGATAGGAAAACATATTTCCCACCCAGAGGATGCAAAGTATCACTTATCCAGAGCATTTTTCTCATAGCCCAGTTAAGCTGCTTAATAGGGAGATCCTCACAGTTCATTTTGGGATGCCTCTGAATGGGGATATTTACTTCCCTTAACTGAATAGACTGCACTTACCTTATAAAATCACCAGATACATCAAATTTATTACACACCACCCCATTTAATGTTTGCTAACTATAGCTTTATAACACACATCTCAAGGAAAGTCTGTATTTAAAATATTAGCTGTGGTTGCTGCCCATACTATTTGATACAAATGCATGACTGCAAATAACCAAGCTAATGTGAAGGCTGCTTCATATAACCTCCAAATGAGAATTCTGAGACCCAGGCCTGACTGTGTGGTAGCAGCTATTACATTACTAAATCTTTAACCCTTGTCCCATACTGACTGAGCAGTTATTTTAGTAATATTAATTCTATATTTAGCATAAATACATGTAAAACAGCAATGGAGTCAAAAACTTCTTAAACACAGCTATACTGCACAACAAAGAGAGATATAGCCTCATCCATGAATTATCCCACACAAAAAAACTTCACCCATATTGGTTTAGCTATAACGTGTTCAGAATGTTGGCATGGAAAAAATATCAAGATACATTGCAATGTTTGTATTCTCAGACTTCATTTTCTGAGCTGTGTTACTGGCAGGATATATTTCAGATCTTGCAAGATTTAGTCACAAACCAGGCAGTTCTACAATCCCTTGTACCTACCCTATTACAGTAGTGAGAGCCCTTTTAGGATTTCAGGAGATTAGGAGAAGAGTATATAATTAATTAAAAAAAAAAAAAAAAAAAAAAAAGAACTGTGTCTCATGAAACTTCTTTCCCTGACCCATGTCTCCCGCATTTAATATTCTATTAAGAAGTTCTATGGACAAGAGTAGCCCTTTTAAGATATAACTGAGCTCTCTTTGTAAACACCCTATTAAGATGGAAAATAAGTTGTTTATGATTCTGTATCACCTTCCAGTCCATACGCTTGGTATACGAACAGTTCTTATGTACTTCCTTGACCTGTTTTTCTTAATTCTTGATCTCAGTATCTATGACTGAAAATATATGATCACTTGCCCACATCTGCAGGCTTTATAATTCATCTCTAAATGAATCTTACAAGACTCTTTCAGGGAAACTACCTGCTGGATTAGCCTGGATAAAGGTTTTATTCAGTCATCTATATTTTACACAAAATCTGGTATTTTTAAAATGAAGGGGGTGTAATCTTTGAATCAGGAGGACCTTATTTTCCCTTTTTATAGACCATCTGCAGTATATCACCCTAAGTTCAGTTAAATACACTGGAATTATTTCTGATTTTAATGGCCAACTAACTGCTTCCCTGAAATAAACTAATAATCCAGTCTGCTAGAACTGTTAGCATAGACATGCTAAACTTCTTTTCCTCATTGTCAGGGATTTGCATCCTCTATATGCAGCTATGCTCCTTCATACTCTTAAACAAAACCTTTTGCTCTCTTAGTGGCCAGATAATCACTGGCTGACATCAGGACAGGACTCAAGTCCCATGCAATGAACAGCTTAGAAGTTGCTTACTGTGTATGCCTGAGTGGCCCAAAAAAGATTCAGTTAAATGTGTGAAGTAGTCATTACAACCATTAATGTTACCAATAAAATGAAATGCCTGCATGGTCTGGAAGCTTGCCCTCAGCACACTCCTTGGAATAGTCACTCTCTGTTCCATTAGTATCCAGCTAAGAAATAGATTCAGGAAAACTGCTACCCCAGCATTAGCAATACAACACAATGAATACCACTGTCTCCTTCCATAAATGAATGTAGAATCCTACTACTCTTAACTGCAGCCTTGCTTTTCTGCAAGTATATCACAACATCCTTTTGTTGCTTAAGGTCTCTCCCATTGAAGAAAATAAAGTTGTACATTGTTTTTATCACAAGCTTCACTTGTTTTTACTGATGCTTAGTTGAGCTAAACAACTCCCAATAGATATGCGAGTTCAGGTAAAACATGAGAGCTGAACAGCCTTTGCCCTGTCTTGCCAGTACACTAGCAAGCGAGAGGTAATCTGGAATGTGTGTTTGGCTGTGAAGGTACACAGTAAAGAAAGTCCACTCAATACATTTTCAATCCATTTACCACTTGGTTTGTCTTTTGTAGAGAGAAATAGAAAAGATACAGAAAAATGACCTATAGTCCTTAACTCTGTGCAGTAAGCCTCAAGTAGCTTTATCACTGAACAAATTAAAATAATAATAATTACTATAATAATAAATAAAAACTCAGTTTGGATGAACTAAAATTAAACTTTATAGAGCGACTAAAGTGAGAGATAAGTGCTTCTCTCCTAAACTCTTCTCTAAAGCTGTAGACTTCTTCAGATTAATGTTCATGCCAGAAACACTGACTTTTTCTACATTCATTTTTATTCCTTCTCAAAAGAAAATAACAAAGCGCACAACAAACCATTTACAAGTATTTACAATTTAACAGATCTGAGTCACACTTCAGTAAGTTTAAATATAATTTCTTTCTTAATTTAATATCCAGTTACTTGTACTTTACCAGTAATGAATTAATTTGTCTCACTATTCTATTGCATAACTGTATACTTTTTGTTACTATGACACTTTTCAATTTTAAATGTATTCTATGTGAGCTTTAATGGCATGGGAGACAGTATTCTGGAGGTTTCATAGGATATCCCTTTCCTGGAATGCAGGTACATACATTTTCTCAATTATTTTCAGGGGGCAACAGTAAACTGCTAATGATGACCATTCTATAATACAAAATAAATCCTTTAGGACTCTTGAATTTCAAAATCGTTTTCAGTCTGGAAAGTCCATGTGAAAAATCAAGCCTTCTTCCTATGGACAGAGGCAGAAGTCAGGAAAAATTACTTCATTTGATGTGCCATCAACTTGCAGCATTATAATGTTGAAGCATTTCTCCTTGTTTTCATTAATTCAAATTTCTACTGTTGTAATATTTGCTTTTTGTTCTTCGCAGTTGTGCTTACTGTGCTCTTGTAAAACTTCTGTATATTACTTTTTGTGTTGATCCAAAAATTTAGAAATAAGTAAATCTTGATTTGGCATTATATTAGTCAAATCCCTAAATATGTTTTATGGAAGTTAGTGTTTTAAATGTGATGGAAACTAGTGCTGCTTACTATCATTGCCTTCTTTGTGGAGAGTGGATTATGAAGTTCATTAATATTGCTCTAACAATATTTATGTAGTGTATTTGAAATTTTTTAATTTCGTCATTTTTTTATAAGGATTTTTATTCTGTCTCTATTTGTACAGAAGTCTAGTCCTATTGATAATTTATATTTCAGTTTATTTTTCTGTAAATCTGTTATAGATATCATCCTTTCTAAATATCCATGCAATTTGGTGTTATGCTAAACTGTTTATTTGCATTGTCTAGGGCATGGCTGAAAATGGTTTGTGAATCAATGTGCCTAGTTAAGAAATAAAATAAATCATACATCATTACATTTTCCATACTTATAATAGCATCTTCCCCATATAGGTCTTTAGAAAGATAAGGTCTCCAGAATTGTATACTTTACTTCCAATTATTTTACAGCTATGTATATGGAGGGCTAACCTCTTCTTGCTTTTTGTTGAAACTATTTTATTGGTAGTAAAGATGAAGGCATTCTAATGCAGTTTAGCACCTCTGTAGCTGACAGCAAATGTTTTAAAGAGTTTTGATCACAAGCAAATATTTAATGAACAAAACTCAGCCTCTCTTCAACCAATCACACTAGCTAGAGCATTACTGCACTTATAAACATAGCACCCTTTATCCAGGAAATACTGCAATACTAACCAGACATAGGTTACATAAGCAAGATGAAATGGCATATATATTTTTCTACATGCATGTTAGCCTTCAAGCTTTCCAGTTCAAGCCTAATACTATTGCCATCTGGAAATCACTGCAGTTGATGGAGTATTTTGCAGTGTGATCCAGAAACCTAGTCTTCTATTCAAGTTAAAATTGACAAAATCCTTTTAGAATTTCCTTAAATCTGTAGACATTAATGATTGTTGATGAGATTTAAAGCTATAGTTAATCAATCTGTAAACATTTAATTATGAATTTTTGGGGGAATTCCCTAGAATAGCTCCTAGTTAAAAAAAAAAAAAAACGAAAAGTTATTTTGACAGACTGAATGAAGTTAGAAAGCTGTGTCTTATGTAAAGCTTGTACTGGGGTCCAGAAATCCTTGGAAGCAGAGCAATTTACAAATGATTCAATATCAAAGACACTGGCTGTGATGCTACTATGAGGAAAAATGCTTCTGTAGCTTTCAGCATATTTCACTATGGGCCAGATTCCACATTATTGGTGTAGTAAAAGTAAACAGACTCCAGCATCCTGCCCTCAATACACTCCAAATAATAACAGTCAATGCCCCCCCCAAAAAAATGACATCATCCTGCGGGGAGCTAGATTCTCTCAATTCAATATTTCACATCAGTGAAGTATGAAATTGAATGGTGGCCCACTACACCAAGATAAGATAATATCTTCTAACAATCTATGTTAATAAAAGATTATCTAGTTCCAGCATAGTGCCAAAACTGCTGGGCTGCTGAGTCCTTCTGAAAACTTTAGATGCAGTAGCTCCATCTATATGGCAGACCTGGTACTGCAGGTAGATTTGAGTGGCCATCAGGGAATTCAATGTATTTTTAGAAAACATTAAAGCAATTCATACCAAGAGGAGTTCAGGGGATGGCTTACACTACACACAAATGAGCATGTGAGCAGTCCCAGGCACCCTCCACCCCATGAATCCTGAAACATTCAGTACAGTGGCATCTGTATGTGCAATTAAGAATGAAGGGCAGCCCAGTTCCCACCAGATATTCCCTGCAGTGCTCAGTTCCACATACAGTTTGAGCTTCAGCCTCACAGAGAAACCCATTTATTTCAATCCACTTTGTCACAGATTCATCATTGCACATTGGTGAGCCTTGTCAATCTACAATGCCAAATTATTTCACTGAGGTAATCCCGATTCTCCTTTTGGAATTGGGCAGAGGGCTATGACAATTCCCATTAGTATACACTGAATGAGGGCTAATGGAGCCCTATCTTTTGAACTTGGGCATGGATAGCAAATCCAGTTTGGTGTGTTACTCCACAACCAATTTCTTTTGTAATCCAGCCCTAAGTTGTGTGTCCCACTGAAGCACTTAGCGAAAGTGAAATTCTCAGAAAATTAACCAGCCTGAAAGAGGTCAGGCTGACTCTCTCCAGGATTGCTTAGCACATTGAAAGCCCTCTAAAAGGGGAAATGTAATTTCAAGCCTGTAATTGCATGTGAAAGTGCAGCCCCTTTCACTTTCATTAAATTGAACTATACCTTGTTGACTGGTTGCTTAAGGAAGGCACAGAGTTAGATAGATTTAATGCAGTGCTTACCTCAGAATAATGGCCCTCAGCCTCATTCACATAGGCAGGTTAAAGTATGTCATCACTTAATTGGTAGCACAGTGCAAATTGACCAAGAGGTCACAAACACAATGTCTGATAACTAGTGGTTGTAAACTGTAACTGTAACAAAGTATGAGACAGCAGGTGTGTTACGAAATGTGCACCAATTTGAAAGGAACCTTAGAAATGTACTTTATTTATAGCAATCAGTTCTTTTTGAGTACAGTTAAAATGATTTTAAAATAAGCAAACTGTTGAATTCTTAACAGTGTTTTGGCGAAGATAATACTGCACTCCCTAAAAGTGACTCAAGTAATTCTTACAAAAAATAATTATCAAACACATGACAATTGGCAAGATAAAAACAAAAATAGTATATGGCAAATGTACCTCAAGCAGAAAAGGTCAACATCTTTATACAACTTAGTTAATGCTGAAAAAAACACCTATGCATATGTCTGAAGGCAAATATCTGCCAGTATTTTGAGGCTATTTTTAAAGAAGATAATAGCAAAATTTTTCCCTTTTCTGCTAACAACCAAATCACCTCTGTCATACCTACACAGCCCTCCCATAATTTATTTTGTATTGAATTTTGGACATTAGATATGGACAAAATATAACATGAATGTACAGTGTGTGGATGCTGTCATATCCCAGGCTGTCTCAGATTGAAGTTTGTCATTCCTTTGTTGTTTGAGTTTAACAATTAGTCTATAGCTAACATTTTACTTCTGTATTAGCTTACAAGGGTCAATGATCATGCATTACCTTCTTAAAGATTGAAAGATATGGTCTGTGCATCCTCATGCAGATATACAAACCTCTCAGACTTTTTTCCTTTCCTTTTCAAGAAAAATGTACATTAATATACAGTGCTGAAATCTAATGTGACTCAGAAAACAGATAACAATTAAAGATGTTTTTAATTATTTTATCTAAAGCATTCTCATGTGGCAAAACTAGCAGTCAGCTTTCCTTTCAGGAAGGCATTTCCTATGACCTTTAATGTTAACCTGGAGTGGTGTAAATTATAACAACTCAACAGTGTTAAATAACTTAGCTCTCTCTCCATGGCAGAGAAGGACAAAGCCCTGACTATGTTACAGCTGACTTGGGTTTGAGTAGCAGCCCACATAATGAAGAAACTAGTTAAGGAGGACGAGAATGAATGTACAGTGTCAGTTCACACATCTGGGGTGGGGTGGGGGGACAGCCCAGTCTACTGCAATAGTGATATTTGGTAGACCTGGATGCTGAAATGAAGCAGCATAAAAAGCCATAAAGAGGAACTCACCAAGCATGGTATTTGAGCCCTGTAGCTGGGGATGGTACATGCAGAGTAGTATGTATGCATTAGTCCTCCATGGTCAGGCTAGTTTGGGGCAATAAGAAGTGGGGTAAGGGGAAAAAAACAGTCTTGGTGAGGATGGTGATATCACTGCACAAGCCAGCCTATGTAGTTCCCTATTTGGGTACAATTAAGTGCTGCCCCACTTTTATTTGCTAACCATCCAGGACTGACCCCTTATCTGTTGGTAAAGCTGGATACATAGGTGTAGGTAAAGAAGGGGCTCCAGCAGGCTGGCTAACACTAAGAGCAGCCTAGTAGAAATAACATTCAGTAAAAAACTGAAATAGCTTATCATCACAGCATTTCAATAATATGTTAGACTAATTGTTTACAACATAGAAATCCTTGAGTATATTGCCAGGTCTGTAGGCGACATTTTACTGGAGACTTTAGCCAATGTACATTTTTGGAACAAGGTTCTTTACCTCATTGGATGTCAGTGGTTACTCAGTAACTGAGAGGACAATATTCCTGTAGAGCTTGTCTGATAAGTTTGGTGAGAGAACCTGTGCAGCTCACATAAGATTTTAGTCCAGACATTACACCTTCCCAATAGTTGCTGGTTTTAACTTCACTGGAAGAAAAATAAATGGTTCCCTTATTCACTCACTCATTTTCATGGTCTACCTTACATATTACTGAGTATTTTCAATAATTCCAGATATCTGTTCCTAGGTATCTATTTGTGTGACTATTTTCTCTACTATCCATTGACTTTCTAACTGAATCTTTTGGAAGATCTATGACGGCAGCAAGACAGCTGTTCTTTACTGTTAGAAAAATATGTATTTGAACATGTATAAAGTGCTAGTTTAAAAGCAAATAGTATATAATGCATTTTATTCTATTTACAATATGGCAATAAGAATGATTTTACATGTAATTGCTTGAAGCTTTGGAGCTGCAGTGTATTTGAACTCTGACCCTGGCAGTAGCCAGCTCAGCAAGCTTATGTTTTTCACTAATTATTATCTGCTGGGTCAGGAAATTAAATGTATAAAGCATTGAAAATCTTCTTCCTTCCTCTGGGATAATTGGCCTTGTGAATGTTATCAAAGATAAGACACAGCTGCTAAAGTAAAGTTGCAAGAAGAACAAAGAAGTATATTACAAGACTTAACCAACTATTGTATTCGAGCAGGCCTGAAACCTTGAAGGAGTAACATTTACAGAAAGACATTATAACTAACCAGGTGCTTTGCAAGGCTGTATTATTCCCATGGGAAAACTTTTAAAATGTATAACATCAGCTTTTTCTTATGAATAGAATATTGTAGACCATGGTGATGTAGGTGCCCTGTGACTAACCACGTCAGTAAGGTGGGCACAGTTTGAGTGTTAAACCTATATAAAATTGTGTATTTCCTGCATCATGTCAGACAAAACTCTGTACTTGTATGTTTTTTTGCCTCCTGGTGTACACTAGTAAACTTTTGCATCTGAGCCTCCTGTGTTGTTATCATTGTTTTTATTTAACAGTTTGGTCCTTCGGTAAACGGAAGCCCTCAGACAGCTACAGATCAGAGTGTACCGGTGGTCGAATACTGCGCAGGAGAAGCTACCGAAACGGTTCTCCTTGAAACACAAAGACCTCCGACTGAATTGTCGTTTTGAGAGGCTGGCCACTTCCTGATCTGCGGCAGAAGAGCGGTCTCGAACTGGTCGACCCAGGAGGCTCAGGTAGGAAGATATTTGCCTTTTTTCTGTTTTAGATCAGGGACTAGGTTACAGTAAATGTCATTGTCAGAGATTTGTTATACAGATCAGGGACAAAAGGAAATTACTGTATATTTTGTCAGGGATCAGGGAAACAGAGTAAGGTAGGCAGTTATTCTAGATAAACTGTGTAAGGAACTGAAATACCATGTGGTGAAAAGGGTTACGTAACATTTTCTCTTAGAATGGGAAATCAGTGCACTAAAAACTCATGAGATCCGCCCTAACTGACGACGCAAAATATATGCAATTACAACGGGCTGATAATGTAAGGTATTATACAAAATGGGTTAATAAATACGGATTTGACGGTAAATTAAATAAGATTTCATTAGTTAAACTTTTAAAACAGCTTGAATCTGACGCAGAAGGTCAGGCAAAAAAACAACAGCAATTAGGCATTCCTCAGGCACACAGGTGGATTGAGGAAGTAAACCGAAGGGAACAGAAAACTAAAAATGCTAAAACGTTATTTTTAGACAAAGAGGATAATAATACAGTAATAGCGACGGCCCCTCCCCCTCCGCCCCCTCCAATGCCTTTTTCAGGCTATGAAGCAGGAGGACAAGCTGGTCCACCTCCACGTTATCCTGAAGTCACAAGAACACTAAAACCATTTGTTAGAGATCCTATTGAAACTAGGTCTCGGACACGTAAAACACTTGGGGACACAGACTTATATCAAATAGGGAGAAACACACTAGACGAGAGTGAGGAAGAAATCTGTCCATTAATCGAGGTACCAAATCCTCAGGCAGGACAGGAAGGGCAAGACCCAACTCTTCTAGTATATAGACCATGGACACCGGAAGATATTCGGAAAGCTACAGAGGGAATCCCTCATCCAAAAGTTAATTACACAAAGTTTTTACAAGATTTACAAGGTATGAGACTAAGTTACCACTTGAATGGGGAAGAAGTAGAAAAGGTAGTTAGACAGATTGTGGGTCCAGACTGGCACATGATTTGTGGCACCTGGAATCCTCGTAATGCAGAGCTTAAACCACTCCCACATAGTGACGCAGAACTAGACAACAGAGTGAAAGGTCTTACAGACCGAATTTCTGAAAAATGGAAACCTAGAGCAGATTGGACTTGCATTAATCAATGTATACAACAGGAGAATGAAACTGTAGATGGGTACTATGGTAGATTATTGGAATGTTTCAATAACCATAGTGGTATGGCTATTCCTGAAAATCAGACACATGATACCTCGTGATGAACAGCAACTGAAAAATGCTTTTGAAAGGTTGCATTGCACCTATCAGTAGCTTTATTACAAAGCATATGATAGATCATCGAACAAGTAGGCTACAAGCCTTACTTGAATATGCTAGACATGCTGAAAGACACTTTAATAGTAAAAGAAAAAGAAGACACAGGTCTTCACAGCTGAAGACGGAGCTGAGGTCTTTGTAGTACAGTCAGGTAAAAGGGTAAGAAAAATACCCAGGAAATAGACAATCTGACAAAAGGTCAGAAGATTTTGAAGAGAGAAAAAGAAGGGTGAGTGCTTTAAGTGCGGAAAGAAAGGACATTTAGCAAGGGATTGCAGGCTAAATAAAAAGGTGACTACAGAAAATAAAGGTGATGAGGACTGACTATATGATAGTGATGAAAATCAGAAATCATCAGGAAAAGAAAACAAACAAAGGACAAATGTAAATGTAGTGGAAGGAACAGAGGAAGTGCAAGCAGATGTAGAGGATGAAGAAAGTGAAATTTTAGATTTGGCATTACTGAGCTTGGAGCTCTATTTGGCAGACACAAAACCGGAAGTTACACTTCTGGTGGAAGGAAGGGAAGTGAAATTCTTGTGTGACTCAGGAGCGTCACGGACTTTGATACACCCCTCAAAGTTACCAGAGTATTCTGAATCACCTGACTATATATTAGTGAAAGCAGCAAATGGACAGCTATATAGGGAGCCACTCTCCCATGATATAGTAATAACTGACCCTGTTTCAGGTATGACTCAGAAAAGTAAAATTGTAGTTTCTGCAAAATGTCCAGTAAACTTACTGGGAAGAGATCTTATGCAGATATTTGGCATAGCGGTGGTTCCCACTATGCAGGGTATGGAGGCACAAAGACAAATGGAAACTTTTGTGGTGCGACCAGAGGGTGAAACTTTTTACTGGTACAGCCAGGACCTAGTTACGACTGGTCCAGGGGCAGTAACCGAGGAACTGATGAATGTAGCCATCAGTAAGGCCCCCTCCCTTGACACTGATCAACAGCATTTGTTACATTGTACTCTATACTACTGTAGCATGCCAGGACCTGATAAAGAATATGAGCAAGAGTTATTCAAAAATCCTGCTAACAGATTAGTATTACGAACCTTGTATTGGGATACTGAGGGAAACAGTGTGGTAAGCTGTTCATTACCTCAGGAATTCATGACACTGTACAAATCTAATAGACTACCACATGTCAGCTTGACAAAGAATAAGCATGTGAAATGGGCGGACTTAGGAGAAAAAGTAACAAGATGGGAAAAACAAACTGATTTAGAATTATCAGAACAGGGAATACAAAACAGAAATTGAATTGGCTAACACAGACACATCCAGCTGTACACTTACAAACTAGTGAAGACAGCTGATTAGCATTCTTATTAGAAGAAGAAGAAAAAGCCTTGTGTGACATACCAAACATTCTTTGGTCAGCAGGTAAATCAGATGTAGGACTTATTCAAACAGCAGGACCAGTAACTATTACACCAAAATCAGCATTTAGACCACAGAAAAGACAATACCCCTTGATGAAAGATGCAGAGCAAGGAATCAAGCCTATAATAGCAGCATTACTCATGGAAGGAGTACTGGTAGAATCTCTTGATTCACCATGTAACACCCCTCTATTTCCTGTTAAAAAAGCAAACGGGGAATGGCGGATGGTACAGGATTTACAAGCTGTAAACAATGCAATAATACCCAGAGCACCTACGGTGCCAGACCCACACACCTTGTTGAATGATTTGAAACCACAACAGAAATATTTTACTGTGGTAGATATAAGCAATGCTTTCTTTTCAATACCTATACATCCTGATAGCCAGTATTGGTTTGCATTTACATTTCAGGGTAAAAGATATACTTATACTCGGCTACCGCAGGGATACTGTCAAAGTCCAACGATATTTGCACAAGAAATGGCAAGCAACCTGGCAGGGTTTACCCCACCAGGAGGTAGTCAGATTCTACTTTATGTAGATGACATCTTGCTAGCAGCCCCTACCCAGCATCAATGCAGGGAGGATACGATAGCATTATTGAAATTTTTAGCAGCACAAGGACACAAAGTAAACAAAAATAAGTTACAACTTTGGAGAAAACAGGTTAGATACCTAGGATATGTAATATCCAATGAAGGTAGAATATTAGACAAAGACAGAAAAACAGCGATTTTACAGGCACCTAAACCAGCAACCAAGAAGGAAATTATGTCCTTCTTGGGAACGACTAATTTTTGTCGAAGCTGGATATCAAACTATGCTTTAGAATCTGCTCCACTGGCTGATTTAATATATAAAACACCAATGGCAGCACAAGATGTATTACAATGGACACCTGAAGCAGAAACAGCTTTCTGCAGACTAAAACAATTGATAGCTTCATCATTAGTTTTAGGACTTCCAAATTACCACAAAAGATTTTTTCAGACTGTAGATTGTAAACAGGGATACATGACGTCAGTTTTGACGCAACAGCATGGGGATAAGCAACGCCCCATAGCTTACTATTCATCACAGTTAGACCCAGTGGCACGATCATTGCCTCACTGTGTGCAAGCAGTGGTCACAGCTGCAATGGCAGTACAGGCTTCGGCCTCAGTGGTGTTGTTCCACCCTCTCAGATTGAGAGTGCCTCATGCAGTCGCGATAATTTTACTGCAAGAGAAAATAGCATATCTATCTCCTGCTAGACATCTTTCATGTATGACCATACTGCTGAGCCAACCTCATATGGTAATTGAACGTTGTACAACATTAAATCCATCAACGTTACTCCCAACTCCTGTGGATGGCACACCGCACAGTTGCCTGCAGGAAATTGAGCAAATAACTTTGCCCAGACAAGACCTCACTGATATGCCCTTGGATGATGCCGAGGTGACATTTTATGTGGATGGCTCATGCAGAAAGGGTCCTACAGGGAAAAACCTAGTAGGATATGCAGTAGTCACAGATACAGAGATTTTAGAAGCCCAACCCTTACAGCATAACCTGTCTGCTCAAGCAGCAGAACTGATAGCCTTAACACGGGCTTAGCGAGAGATAAATGTGTGAACATATATACTGACAGTCAGTATGCTTTCTCTACAGTGCATGTTTTTGCACAACAATGGAAAAATAGGGGAATGATAACATCTAATGGTAAACCGATTAATCATGCGCAACTTATTTTGAACTTGTTAGATTCCATTCAGTTACCTACTAAAGTAGCTATTTGTAAATGTTTAGCTCATACAAAGCAACAGGATAGAATTTCAAAAGGAAATGCAAAAGCTGATGCAGCTGCAAAGCAAGCAGCCGCAGACTCAGAAACTTTACTTTTAACTGAGGAATTACAACCCTCTGAGATTTTAGATCTAGAAATGTTAAAAACAATGCAGACACTGACTACAAGAGCTGAGAAACAAAAATGGGAGAAACGAGGTGCAATCCTCGAAAATGGACTGTATATCTCCAAAGAGAAAAAAACAATATTGCCGTCTAATTTATTTAGATATGCAGCTTTGTTGAGCCATGGGCAGTGCCATGTCTCAACAGGGGGAATGGTACAGTTAGTAAATCGAATATTCCAAACATATGGATTCACAAACTTTACACAAAAATTTTGTGCAGCATGTCGTATCTGTAACAAACATCATGCACAAGGGGCATTCAAACCCAAGCAAGGGAGTTTTCCTATACCACCATATCCGTTCCATACTATCTGTATGGATTTCATAGAACTGAACAAATGTGAAGGGAAAAATACTGTTTAGTAATTATAGACATGTTTTCCAAATGGGTAGAAGCTTTTCCAACTAAAAATCTGGATGCAGCAACAGTGGCAAAGGCCCTAATAAAAGAAATAATTCCTAGATTTGGCATACCGGAAAGAATCTATAGTGACAATGGGACACATTTTGTTAATCAGATGATTCACCAACTTGGGAGATTCTTTGGGATCTCCTTGAAGAATCATTGTGCTTACCACCCACAGTCTGCAGGACTGGTGGAAAGGTACAATGGAATTTTAAAAAGCAAGTTAAGGAAGTTAGTAAACGAAACACAGAAGAATTGGATTTGCTGTTTGCTTTTGGCACTGCTGAGCATGAGAACAGTTCCAAATGTAAAGGGTTTGACCCCCTTTGAAGTGATATTTGGAAGGGCATATTATGTGCCACAGTGGAAAGCTCTCATGCCTGCAGAACTAGAGGCTGACAGCTCATTAGCTAGCTACATGAGGAAACTGTTAACAAATAAAACTGTTTTGCAGTTGAACTCTTTTTCAGATAAAAGACAGACCAGACCGTTGGAAGCAGTGCTGACTCCGGGGTCCTGGGTGTGGTTGAAGGTCACGAAGAGGAAGAATTGGGCGAGTCCAAAGTGGGAAGGACCGTACCAGGTACTGTTGGCGACGCCTACTGCAGTTAAAGTTGCTGAGAGGTCGTCCTGGGTCCATCTGACGCACTGTAAAGAATTTTCAGCTTGATAAACATTTTGTGACTGACACACAACAAAGACAGGATGGCCAAGAGCAAAACGAGTAAAAACACAGATCAACCCCAAAGATGTTGTTTAATCATCTTGCTGACTATGCATTTATTGACTATGATTGTGATGACTTTCCTTTTGTTGTGGTTCTTCCTACATATAACCACACAAGTGAAAGTGGAGAGACGTGATGAACTGTCTATAGACTGGCATCCAAACTTTAACACATACCTAGCTATGAAGCATGTATATGTAAAGACTATGAACATTTCGAATTGCTGGGTTTGTACTGCTATACCAACAGCATATCGAGGACTGTTGATGTCCGCTGTCCCCTTGGGGATAAATGAGACTTGGGAAAATTTACTTTTTGATACAGGTTCTGTAAGATCACAGGACAAAATTGCATTGTATTTGCCTATTACACAGAAGGGAATTGTATGTTTCTACAAGAATGATACACTCCAAGTGGGTTGGAGTAACTGTAACATAACTATATCTTACAAATGCTATATTAAAGCTAAAGATAAAGTACTGTTTGTAATACAAATTATGATTCATATTTGAGCTCAATGAAAACAACATTAAAAGATGTGCAGAGAAATCCTGTTTTACATAAATAATTATCTGTTATAGATAAGAAAATGTTTCATTCAGAATTAACCCGTATCAGTACTAAAGTAGAAAACTGTTATTTTGTTTGTGGGAAAAAGGCATACAAATGGCTACCTGAGAATTGGTCCGGCAGTTGTTTTTTGGGTTATCTGGTTCCGGCCATAAGGCATACTGCAGAATTACCTCTAGGTAAGATACGAAATGTAAGAGATGTAGCCCGAAAACCTGAAGATCCAATCGGAAAACCTGTAAATCCAGTGGGAAAAATCGAAGCTGGTTGGAAGGACCATCATTCCGTAAAAAATAAAGAAAAATTGACTCATATGGACTTGAGTGACAGTGTTATATCCTGGGGGAGCAGTCAAATCGATCTGGGAGTTGAGAAAGCTGTCAAAACTTCTCGAAGTAATGAGTAACGCAACTTTTTCTGCTCTCGAACTAGTGACTGATGAACTGAATGCAATGAGAACTGTTGTGCTACAAAATCGAATGGCTCTTGACTTCACCCTAGCGGCGAGAGGTGGTACGTGCACGCTTATCAAAGAAGAAGAATGCTGTGCGTTCATACCAGACAATCGACACGAGATTAATGACCACCTAGAGGTGATACAGCAGGTATCGGCCATGACTGAACCAGGCCCAAACCCACTGACGAACTTTTTCCAGAGTCTGTTTGGTGGGTGGGGTTCTATCCTAATGAATATTTTGATTGCTATTTGTGTTGGTCTGCTCCTATTGGGAGCATGTGTCTGTTGTGGGATCCTCTGCATGAAAAGATTAGTCAAAGATTTTGTTGATATATCTGTAAGTGAAACTTTGTATCAAGACATTGAATTGGAACTATTAATTCCAGACGAAACTCTTTCCGAAATATAAACTAAATGACTTGCCTAGTTGAAAGTCCTTAAGGGAGAAGACTAGGGGATGATAAAACATTGTTTATATTTCTGAATAGAATAAAAAGTATTAAAAGGGAGGAAAATGTTAGAAAAATATGTATTTGAACATGTATAAAGTGCTAGTTTAAAAGCAAATAGTATATAATGCATTTTATTCTATTTACAATACGGCAATAAGAATGATTTTACATGTAATTGCTTGAAGCTTTGGAGCTGCAGTGTATTTGAACTCTGACCCTGGCAGTAGCCAGCTCAGCAAGCTTATGTTTTTCACTAATGATTATCTGCTGGGGCAGGAAATTAAATGTATAAAGCATTGAAAATCTTCTTCCTTCCTCTGGGATAATTGGCCTTGTGAATGTTATCAAAGATAAGACACAGCTGCTAAAGTAAAGTTGCAAGAAGAACAAAGAAGTATATTACAAGACTGAACCAACTATTGTATTCGAGCAGGCCTGAAACCTTGAAGGAGTAACATTTACAGAAAGACATTATAACTAACCAGGTACTTTGCAAGGCTGTATTATTCCCATGGGAAAACTTTTAAAATGTATAACATCAGCTTTTTCTTATGAATAGAATATTGTAGACCATAGTGATGTAGGTGCCCTGTGACTAACCATATCAGTAAGGTGGGCACAGCTTGAGTGTTAAACCTATATAAAATTGTGTATTTCCTGCATCATGTCAGACAAAACTCTGTACTTGTATGGTTTTTTGCCTCCTGGTGTACACTAGTAAACTTTTGCATCTGAGCCTCCTGTGTTGTTATCATTGTTTTTATTTAACATTTACTGTTTCTAATCACACGTCATACTACCACCTTAAATTTAGTTTGCTTGTTTGTTTGTTTAATTTAACTGTGGAGGCTGCCCACTAAAGTGTGCTAGCCTGTGTAACTAATTTATCACTGTTTCTGCATTTTCTGTGTGTTTCTACCAAAAATAAAAAACAAAAAATAATCCTTGTTTTCCCGCCTTCCTCGACTAGTTTAGACCAGTTTACAGGCATTGCTGTATTCTGGGCTGTGGTGTAGTTCCTGTGTTGTCCATTACCTTACTTGGATAGAAGGAAGTTTCTTTGCTCACCAATGGGAGTGGGGAGCCTTGAGCAGCCTACCTGTCCTTGGGGGAAGTGACCTCAGCACAAGAAGCTGTAGTAATTGGTTGTTTTGGACCATTTCTAGCGCTTTTGTAGTTCACTGTTTAAAATCCGCCTCTGGGTGTTTTTTTCTGGCTATACTGCTCAGACAAGCTCCAAGTGGGTTTACAGAGTGGTCCTAGCAGCAGGGAACTCAGAAAAGCGACTACCTTCTGGATTTAAGTATCTTTGCTTTTTTTTCACTTGGAATAGCTTCTGTAGCTTACCTTGAACTAGCCTGAACTGTTTTTAACTGATTGCTGCATTATTTTAAAATCTGCACTTAAAGTTACATTTTAGTCGAATTTGATCGAAAGTTTGCTTGTTTGTTTGTTTGTTTAATTTAACTGTGGAGGCTGCCCACTAAAGTGTGCTAGCCTGTGTAACTAATTTATCACTGTTTCTGCATTTTCTGTGTGTTTCTACCAAAAACAAAAACAAAAAAATAATCCTTGTTTTCCGCCTTCCTCGACTAGTTTAGACCAGTTTACAGGCATTGCTGTATTCTGGGCTGTGGTGTAGTTCCTGTGTTGTCCATTACCTTACTTGGATAGAAAGAAGTTTCTTTGCTCACCAGTGGGAGTGGGGAGCCTTGAGCAGCCTACCTGTCCTTGGGCGAAGTGACCTCAGCACAAGAAGCTGTAGTAATTGGTTGTTTTGGACCATTTCTAGCTCTTTTGTAGTTCACTGTTTAAAATCCAGCGTTTACGCGGCTTTGCGATCGATGCGCATAGCGCAGCGGTTAAACAAGGTTAAACTTTTTCTGGCTCCGCCAAATCTGCTCTTCAAATTTTCCCTTAAGGAAGCTCTACTCTTAGTATAACCAGACTACTCACTGTATTATAAGCCTATCACTTGTTCTCAATACTTCTCTACTAAGTAAGCACTCTCGTACTAAGTAAAGCACTACATCTACTTACCACCCCTGTGAATATCCACTTCCCTTAAAGGTATACCACTCCCTTATACTGTTCTAGCATGTCGACTGGTAGATTACTGGCATCGTCTCCAGTTCAGCTGGTCAATCTGGGTATCTTGAGACAATGCTACAATTGTCTCATGTACACAGACAACCCTCTCCTCCTCCCAACAAACACAAATACATGTGAGAGATGCAACTATATAGCCAAACTGGAGGCTAAACTCTCTCAACTTAGGGCTGGCATGACCAGACAGGAGGAGATGGCAACCACACACACAACAATCCCAGTCCCACACAGACCTACCACAACTGCAAACCAAACACATAAAAACACAAAGACATACTCGGAGGCTCTAATAAAAAACTTACCAAAACAACAGAGGCTCCCAAAGCAGACATCCAAAAATCCACCACCTCAAAACAAAACACATGCAACACATACTTCAATAAATCAGTGTGTCGACCAATCGCAGCCCTTAAGGCCAAACACCTTGCCTGATACACTAGTAATAGGTGACTCCATAGTCAGACACACTGATGTCCCACTGACCAGGCTGAACAAGGAGAAGGTGACTGTGAGCTGTCTATCGGGAGCTAGGATCCACCACATAACACACGCACTCAGGTCACTCCAAAGCAAGTACAAATATGACTCCGTCATTGTCCATGCTGGTGTGAATGACCTGAGGCGTACCTCCCTGGACTACATGAAAAGAGACATAGAGGAGCTCTCCGATTATGTAGCCCAGGCTGGTATGACCCTGACCCTGAGCAGCATCTTGCCCTCACCAAGAATGATACCACAATACAAAGACAAGATGATCAGCTTTAACAATTGGCTCAAGTACTGGTGTCATTCTAAGGGGATCAATGTCTGTCTGCCTGGGATGATATGTTGGACAAGCCACGCTGCTTCGCAAGGGATGGCTTACACCTGTCACCACTGGGCTTCCGGATATTGGCTAAGGCTTTTGCCACCCCCATAGTGCCTTTTTTAGGCAAGGCTCAAAAGACAAACCCACCTCCTTAGAAAACAAAAATGGAAAAAAACTAAGGGTAATGCTGCTCAACGGCAGAAGTCTAAATCTCAAAATGCAGGCACTTGATGCACTCCTCAGCATGGAGAACATCGACGTCTGTGCAGTAACTGAAACCTGGTTCAAGGCTCCTGAGAGCACCCCAGCGCTACCAGGCCATACCTCGTATCATGCTTTTCGGCCCCAAAACCGGGCGAACCACAAGGAGGAGTGTCCATATTCATAAAGGACACCCACACCTCCAGGTTAGTAGCAACACATGAAGCATCAGAGACCATACAGGTGCAACTAACCATAGGCAAAACTGCTATACAACTGGTAGCATGTTACAGACCACCCTCCCAATCTCAAGAACCCCACTCAGCCTTCCTGAAGACATTGGAGGATATGAATGTATCACAAAATACCATCATACTGGGAGACTTTAACTACCCAAACATAGATTGGGTACATTATTCTAGCCCTAATACCCTAGCCTAAAGGTTCCTGGAATTCATAAATTCAAATGCACTGGAACAACTAGTCACCTCTCCCACTAGGGAGATAATATACTAGACCTGATCATCACAAACATGGGGACAAAATGCTCCACACCAGAAGTATACCCCTCACTAGTGAGATCTGACCACAAACTAATCACCCTGGATATACATATCCCACCTCCACCCCAGCACAAAAGACCACAGTGAAAAACTTCTCAAAAGCAGACTTCACTCTTCTTAAGACTGAGATGGTATCCTTTAAGCCCACTGTGCCAGTGGATACCACATCCCACAATGCCGAATCCTTCACAAATGCTTTCTATGGACATCTCCAAGAATGCATGGATCATGCAATCCCAAACAAATCCAAGTCCCTCTCCACCAAATGTAAGCGTCCTGTCTGGTGGACCTCAGCCATAAACAAATTGTATAACAAAAGAAGGAAGCTACTGCACGTCAGAGTGAAATCCCATGAAGGGAAGATATCTCTGATCAACATTAGCAGAAAACTACGTTCTCTCATAAAAACATCCAAGGCAAACTTTGAGAGAAAAATCGCTAAGGACACTAAAGATAACCACAAAGCCTTCTTCAGCTATGTTAGAAACCTGGGTGGAAACCCTCAGATATGCTCAGAGTTGGTTCACAACAACAAAAAATACACTGAACCCACAGATATTGCTAACATTCTGGCTGACAGGTTCAGTGCAAATTTCTCCTCTCCTTCACCCCCAAAAGAAGAAATACTTATCCCAGCTGAATGTAATCTCCCTGTCATCTCAGATGTCCAAGTGAGAACCACCCTAAACAAAGCAAAAAACACAGCATCAATGGGACCTGACGGTATCCCGGGGTGCGTGTTACATGAACTCCAAGAGGAGCTAAACCCACACATAAAAATGCTATTTAACCTTAGCCTTACTTCGAGATATGTACCTGAACACTGGCGTACAGCAACAGTGGTCCCACACCAAAAGGGGTGCCTCTACAGACCCTGGAAACTACCGCCCCATAAGCTTAACTAGCCTGGTCTGCAAAGCTATGGAAAGAATCATTATGAAACTCATAAACAGAGACATAGGGGACCTACAGACACTTGACCCCACCCAGTTTGGCTTTGTAAAGGGCAGATCCTGCCTTTTAAACCTGGTTGACTTTTTGAAACAGTCACTAGAGCCATTGATGAGGGCAAAGCAGTCCATACAGCATACCTGGACTTGGCTAAGGCCTTCGACACAATACCCCACTCAGGCATCATAGATAAGCTAAACAGCTTAAAAGTAAACCCTTATGTCACTAGATGGGTTGCAAACTGGCTAAAGGACAGAACCCATAAAGTTAAAATCGCTGGAGCAATGTCAGACTCAAAGCCAGTCACAAGTGGTGTCCCACAGGATCTGTCCTGGGACCCCTCTTGTTTGGCATTTATTTCTCAGATGTTAAAGCAAACATGGGAGGGCTGTGGCTGACAAAGTTCGCAGATGACTGCAAACTAGGTGCCATAGTCGATACACCAGCAGACACACACATCCTACAAAAAGGCCTCACCGAAACGGACAACTGGTGCCATAGTCACGGCCTTAAACTAAATGCCAAAAAATGTATAGTCATCCCTTTGGAAAAACAAAGTACCCACAAATTATCACATAGACAGCAACCCACTGAGTACGGAAAAAGTAATCAGCGACCTAGGGACCCAAGTAGACAGTGACCTCTCATTTGACACCCACGTTGCCAAAGTGGTTAGAAAAACATTCTACCTTGCACACCTCATCATGAAGGGATTCACATCCAGATCCAAGGATGTCATTGTACCCCTATATTCCTCCTTCATCAGACCCATGATTGAGTACAATGCCCCATTTGGTATGTACCTCACCCGGCATTTGCAACAGCTGGAGAGACCACAAAAGTACCTCACCAAAAGGATCAAGGGTCTCCAACATATGTCTTATTCTGCCATACTAAAGAAACTTCAGATCTATTCAGTAGCATACGGCCTGCTCAGAGGTGATCTCTGCCTGACGTACAAGGCCATGTCCAATCAGGATCTGATGGACATGCTCCACCTCAAAAAACTCCAAATCCATCAGGATCACGAGAGCTAAAGACTTAAACCTCGGCACAAGTATGAATAGGACATGCTGGAGGGATAGATTCATAACCCAGAGGCTTCCCATGCTTTGGAACAGGATCCCAGTTCATATTAGGCAGAGCCCCTCACTGACTCTCTTCAAGAGAAATCTTGATGAGTGGATGGGAGATCGTAAGTTTACCCCAGGGGTCACATCTGTGTCACTGCTAGACAGGGGCACAGTAAACTAATTCTATTATATAAGGGGACCTTCATTGTGTCACTACTAGACAGAGGCACAGTATTCTAGATTTATTCTGTACATTTTTGTACCATTTCATGGGGTGGCAAAAGCCACATCACTATGGCTAGGCTTACAAATGCCCCAGGGCAGATAGCCTAGAACTATACTATGAAACTATGAAACTATAAACACTTTCCATGGAAAAGGAGGTGGGAGTAAAGAATCCAGGAATGGAATATACAGGAGGAAGTAGTGGGTCATATACTATCAGCTTAAGCTTTTCTCTTAAGACTTCCTGCTTATTTATATTTTCACTGGTCATTTTCTTTGTCCTTCTCCTCATCTCTCTTACTTCTGGTGTCATTCTACTTTGGATTCATAATGTTTTTCTTCTTTTTGATTTCTAAATTTGTTGCACATAAATGTTAGCCACTTTTCCGAGACTGTCATTATTCTGAGTCATATCCCATTTGGTCATTCTGCACTTTTACACAAAAGATCTTCTACCATTCTGTATCTACACTGCCATACTCATTTTCTGTACCAGTGGATTCTTGGGCTAAGAGTTACAAGCTGCAATTGGGACCAATGACCACATTACCCTTCAGTATTTGGTTCTGTGGTCCATGAACAGCCTTATATGAATAGCTGCCATGAACCTTCTCTTTTACCCCCAGATCTCTCCTTGGAATTGCAGTTTTTACACAACTAGTTTGCTGTCAGATGTTTTCCTTTTTTTCTCATTTTATATACTTCTCCTAACTTGTCAGTATGGTTGTCCTTTATTTTTTGTTTTACAGTATGATGAGAAGATGAAGTTAGGATGCTATGTTTGATTATGTTGTTGTGGTTATGGTTCACTTTTTTTGCTCAGCACTAGTAGTCATTTTTTACTTCCAAATTCAATGTGCAGTCTTTCAGAAATCTGCAAAGCTCCCTTTGAGTAATAATTATTGGTTATCCATAACCATGATGCTATGTCTATGGGGTTCTGCCCAAGATCTTTATCATCTTTGTTTGCCCATGTCCAGCAACCTGATTTACTCATGTGAACCTTTAAATCTTAAGGAACCTTGCTCATCCTTAGCTGAAAGCGATTTTTTTCTTGACTGGGACCAACTTGGTTAGCTCAGGAGTCTTGAATGCTATTGACAAGTTTTATGTGTTGGTCTACCAGTTTATTCTGCCCGTTCCCTATCACTGACTATTCCAACATTCCACTGTTGTTTACTCTTCTTTCAGCCTCCCATTGGTTCACCCTACTTAGGTCTAGCCATAAATTGCTGCACTCTCTTCATTTAAACTTTCCACTAATTTACTTAATGATCTCCCCATAGGTTCCAGCCAGAAATACCATTGCCTCTAATGATTACCTAGCCACTAGATACATCTAGTCCGTGGTGGCTCTCCAGTGCCAGGACAGTCTGGCTTTTATTCTCTCAAAACTCTTGCAAACCTGGTTCTTTATTCCTTTTTTTTTTTCTGCTTGTACTGTAGCAGTCTAAAGAATTCTAGTTTTGGATGAAGGTGTTTACTGATCCTTACTGATTTACTGTATTTTATATCAGTTCTATATGGTTTCATCATGCACTGTTTTTTTTTTATTATTATTCAGCTCTAAAACAGTCATTCAGATTTTGTATTAGCACAAATAAAAGTCAAAACATTTGCAAATGATGATAAGGAAGAGTAAGTTGAGGACTGTTGACGAAGGAAAATCCACATGGTGGCAATTTAAAGATATTCAGTTTGTAATCAAGACATTGATTCTCCTTTTAGTAAAGGCATAACTCTTTTCCCCATTTGAACATTTCAGTGCTTTAGACACACTGCTTGAAAAAGCATCATGACTAACAGGGATGGCAGCTCTCAAGACAAATAAAAATGGGGTATATATCACATAGTCAAAGTGTCAAAACTTCGACTATGTAAATATCGAACCCAAAAGTTTGAAAACTGAAAACTCTGAACACTCAGAACAGCGATTTCTTTTCCCAGGGAAAAAAATCGCTGTTCCGGTACAAAACGCAGAAACACACGAACACTACATACCCCCCTTCTTAAATATACCAACTCCGAGATCGCACCACAGTGGAGGAAATAGCAAAGCTGTGGAAATGGACCAAGGAAATTCTTTCCCTGAGAAAGAATTTGATGTTCCACAGCTTCATTATTTTTAGACTTCGAACTTCCCAGTTTGAAGTTTCGGCGTTCGGACATTTGCACGTTCGGACTTATGATATACACCCATAAAAATGTCCTAATATTTTTACATGCCATTTCTCTTAAAGCACTAAAGTCAAGATTCAGTACAAGTGAAACATTGTGACATGTCATTACCTTATATTTCTGCAACAACTTTCATTAGGTGTTTTTTCCTTAGGTCTGTGTCATTCATATTACTACAATCAGAGTTTTAGCAAGGGCATTTGGTGCTTGGTTGACATACCCATTTTGTACCATGGACCATTTTCCTGCTGCCTCAAGCAAGGGCAGTGTTATGACAACGAGAACTTCTCTGAACTCAAGCTGTACTTAATCTGATTGGAGTTGTGATATAAGGTGGGTGAAGTAACCCATCAGGAGCAACTGCATTGCACTTTATAGTAACTGAGAAATAACACTCAGTATTTTAAATATTCTGGAAAGCAATATTTTGCATTGAAGTATATTTTTTTAAGTGGAGCTAACAGTACATGCATGGTACACTATACTGTGGCAACGTGTTATTCTGAACCATATGAACCATACAGACTGAACTTCTTTGACTGGAGCTCTGCCATGGGAAAGGGGGATGAGTAGCATTTTGATATTTAACATTGCCCTTTATACCAACAAAAAATTGATATACATTATGAACACTAAAATAAACTAACTAAATAAATAAATAAACACACTCTGTGAGCAACAAAGTATTATTGGAACTTATACCGACTGACTGTGAGCAATGCAATATTGAATTAAAAAGAAAAAACAAAGGAATGCAAACAGCACTACTGTGCACTAACCAGCCCTA
The DNA here is from genome assembly GCF_019279795.1 of Protopterus annectens. Classification (NCBI taxonomy): domain Eukaryota; kingdom Metazoa; phylum Chordata; order Ceratodontiformes; family Protopteridae; genus Protopterus; species Protopterus annectens. The sequence continues at coordinate 525,242,515 of NC_056735.1, read as the reverse complement.
TTTTGAGATGCCTGATTTGAGCAGGGGAGGAGGAGATTCTTAAGACATTTTGTATTGTTCATAATAGCAATGGAGAATTAACATATGCTATTAAAAAATTTCTGTTAGCATATGATTTTTTAGAATGCAATGATGTTGTGTTAATGTAAACATGTGCACTACTGGAGATATAACAACAGCATTGCACAGCAACAGGCGTATAACTACATTCATTTTGACCATAAAAAAATAAATATTTTTACAAGATCAGTATTCCCTGCTCTGTGAAAATTATTTTTGATAAGAAAAACAAGTTTCTTGTTATAAAAATGTACTTCTGTGTCTCTGAATCATGCTATTCAGGAGCTCCTCTCGTTGTGGTAACACTTGATTTAAAAAGAACATTACCAGAAAAATTCTCACTATGACAAAGTAAAATAGGAAGGCAATCCAAGCCCTCACTCTGTAACTTAAGAGCTTTATCTCTCTCATGATAGAAATAATTTCCCATGCAAGCATGAATCTTTGGACTTTTATTTATTTATCCCTTGTTGACCAGGTTATTCCCATTAAGCTTGTGGCCTCTTTTCAGGTGAGACCTATGGTGTTTTTTATATTGCTAGGAGAAATTTGGCCAGGGCATCAGAGAATGTTCTCTACATTTTTTTTTTTTTTGATAGGTGCTGTGAGATCTTTTACATCCACCTGAGCTACCACTAACTCAAGCAGATAGGACTTTGGTTTAACATCTTATCCAAAGGATGGCACACTCAGGAGTTCAGTGCCCCACTCATGCTGCACTGTCGACTATTGATCTACATGGTGCAGGAATGGAACCCATAACTTTCTGCACAAAAGGTAAATGTGCTAACTGTTGTACCACTGATGAATTCAAAGGTAAAAGAAATTAATATATAAACACACGGACATACACACACACACACACGTGTATATATATATATATATATATATATATATATATATATATATATATATATATATATATATATATATATATATATATCTACTTCACATGACTGAAAACTCAAAATACTGAAATTCATTTTACTGAGACCACAAGACCTAATTTTCAAAATACTGACAACTCATTTGACTAAGTCTCATTATACTGAAAGCTTACAATGCTGAATTTCAAAATACTAAATTTTAAGACATAGACATGAACACTTACAACACCAATGACTAACTCTGTCCAAAATTTAAAAAATACTTACCCTCTTAACAGAAACCGAACGATATAAAACCAACTAGGTGGGGGGTCTATGCCCCTCATCCCCCCAACTATATATACTAACTCCAGGATCATACTACAATGGGGAAAAGGGCATATACCCTTTACTTACCTTACAGTACTATATACACTACCACTACTTCTGGGAGTGCACAAAACATCCACCATATTACTTTAGATACCATAAAAATGTAGAGAGACATACTCACATTTAGAAACACTGCAACACTACTTTCTACACTACTGTCAGTATTCTGACAGTCAGCACTGTAAGTTACAGTACTTTTTTTTATCACAAGCAAGTCACAGGTGAAGGGAAACACACATTACGTCTATGGCTTAAAATTCAGTATTTTGAAATTCAGCATTGTAAGCTTTCAGTATAATGAGACTCAGTCAAATGAGGTTTCAGTATTTTGAAAATTAGGTATTGTGGTCTCAGTCAAATGTAATTCAGTATTTTGAGTTTTCAGTCATGTAAGGTAGACCTATATATATATATATATATATATATATATATATATATATATATATATATATATATATATATATATATATATATATATGTATGACATTCCTTAAAACATGGTACCTAGAACAGCAACTCCTTCCATCATGACATTCCTAAAGCTCTGACCACATTAAACTTTGTTTATAACAAAAAAAACAATGAAGGAGAAAATAAAATAAAAGTACAGCTTTATTACTCCACAAAAATAAAAAGCTCTACTATTTCAATATATTTTTATAACTTTGTAACTTTGTAATGACATGTTCAGTACAAGAGTTACAGATGTTGGTCATTTTATAGATAAGTACTTCTTACATGGAAGGAAGGAAACCTGAGTTTGTAAAATTTTTAGGGGTACTAAACAAGTGCTATGCTTCATTGCATTTTAATATTCACTCTCACACAGATTCACCAATACTTTTGAATGTTGAAAGTTTTTATTAAAGAAAATAAATTAGTGGATAAATTATTCAGAAAACAGAGAGAAAAAGGAGATTTTTGCTAATAATATGTTAAGAGAAAAGAGGTGCCATCCAGAACTCAACGTGAGAAATATGCCATCAAACATTTCAAAAGAGTTGTCAGAAATACATCTGACACACAGATGGTGCATAGCAAATTGAATGCTGGCTGGAATTATTTTTAGAAAGAGGTTATGTTTCTGCTTTGTTAGATAGAACATGAAATGAATTTGTAAACAAATGAAATGCTTCAAAATCTTGTATAAAGAGGAAAGAGATGCATTTGAATAACAGA
>NC_056735.1:525127517-525237517 GCF_019279795.1 Protopterus annectens | reverse complement strand
GCGAATGAAGATAGAAAGAATCAAACCCTCTATCTTTGGCTACAGGAAACAACTTACAAAGAGCTTAAAATCTTAATTCTCTGCATTAAATGCCATATCTTCATTTCACTGAAGATAATAGTCAGTCAATAATGCCAGCCACTAGAGTTTCATATTCTTGTTCAGAAAGTGCATGTGGATGCAACACCTGTTGTTCTATTAACTTGTCAAGTGAAATTAATTTGTCTGTCTGGTACTTATGGTTCTTTTTTCCCATTATTTCTGTTGAATTTAAACACATGCAAATATTACAATCAATCTAATGTACATTTTGGTTAAATAACTATATACATTATTTACATTTGGCCTAATATGAAAATGTTCCATCAAGAAAGAAATAATGAAACTTCCATTTACCAATAAATAATTCAAAACATTAAAAAAACATTCAGTCAGAATTATAGAGAATGCGATGATTTAAGAGTTGGTCCAAGGATTATCAGTCCATTTCCTAGATAAAATTATTGATTCGTTGACTTTTATTTCTGTAGATGCTGATTCTTCCAGTACTAACAGAGAAGTCTTCGATGGTGGGTGGAAGAGCTGATTTCTATTTTCTAGTTAAACATTTTCTTGCCACTGCTAAAATTGTCAAAAGGAGATTGAGACTGGTTCTCTTCATGTTATTCATGACATTTACATTCAAGAGAATTAGGGTTTTAGATAAAATGAATAAATCTAAAAATAAAGCTTGACAAAATTTATCAATCTCTGTCCAGTAAAGACATGCTTCTGGAGCATTTCTCCCTGGGCCTCCACTGAAAACAGGATCTATGGAACCTAGTCGGATATTCCCAGTCAACAAATGTTAAAATAAAAAAATTAAATAAAAATACTTGTCAATTTTTATACAATCATAAATAAAATGTTCCCAATTAGCAGAACATACCAAAGAACATATCCAACAAACAATAATACTTGATGATTGTATTTTAGCAACTTTGTTGGAGGTATAAAAAGATCTGTGCAAGAATTTCCATGTGAAGATTTTCCACATTTGGAGATTAGAGGTTAGTTTCACAGAGTACAAAAGATTGGATTTGGCTTCTGAAGACAAATTTAATATTTGTCCTTTATCAATAAATTTCCAAAATTTTTGTTTGGGTAAAGTTTTGTAGTTTATTAAGATTTTATAATGGTTAGAGATTAAGTTAGGCCAATTCTGGTTGTTATATATCATAGTTTAGTCAAATCTTATCAAATCTTAAAGACAAAGTATCAGCTTAGGTTTAGTTTTAAATGAAGAATTGTTTATTATTCTGCACATATCTTGAGCATGGGATATAATGTTATGTAAGATAATTCAATCTGTGTCTGGAATGTTATAAATATTTCTTATTTCATGAGTCTGTAGTACTGTTATTTTTTTTAATACAGTGATGTCAGCAAATTAATTGTTTTGATTCCCAATCTTGAAATATTATTTTGTGTATTCTGCTGGTATAAGTTTTAGAAATTCTGAAAGGGATTAGAAATTCCCACCAAAGTTTTACATCTAAGTTTGAATTTATAAATGTTCTGAAAATGTTATAAATATGATTTATTAAGTTTACTTTAGTAGGTTTTGCAATATTACATTGTAAATTGATGCCTAGTATATACAATAGACTGACATTTTGATTATCTGCTAAGTGATTACTAGCTAATTTGTTTTCATTTAGGAATATAATTGCATGAAGAGATTTCCAGGTGGAAGAGAAATTGGGATCTCTCAAGTTAATGACTGTTTTGAGAATGGAGGCTTTAATATATGATTCAAGATCTGGGAAATGTATTCCTCCTAGTTCCCAGGGTCTAATATGATGATAAAGAGCTACTCTATTTCTTTTTGGAAACCACAAAAATTTTAATAAAATTCTGTTAAAGTCATTTAATATCATTTTGTTTGGAAACATGGGAATGGCTTGAACAATATAATTGATCTTTAGAATTATGTTCATCTTTAGTAATTGCAGTCTGTCCTCAAATTTTAAAAACAATTTGCTTAATTTTTCTATTTGTGATTTTATAGTAGATAATATGTTTGCATAATTTGTAGTTAGGGTTATATTTATGTTATCACATAAGGTTATTCCTAGATAATTTATGGTTGGTACTAATGTGTCAATTATGTGATTTGTGTTAAGTAGCGTTTTATGATTTCTATTTAGTATCATATATCTGCCTTTTTTATTACTTATTTTTAGACCTGAACTAAGATAAAATTTTGTAGTTTGTAAATCTAATTTTTGAAAAGATTATTCTGAAGATCTTAAAGTTAAAAGAATGTCATCAGCAAAGAGCATGGATTTGGAATTGAAATGTCTATGTATTTCAATACCAATTATTTTTTGGAGATTGACGGATAGTAATTGCAAATATTTCAATAACTAAAGCAAATAATATAGGAGACATACAGCAGGCCTGTTTAGTTCCTTTAGTGATTTTTATAGTCTCTGAAGCAAATGGTCCAAGTTTTACATAAGCAAGGTTGTTACTATATAGACTATCAAGTGTATAAATTCAGAGAGGAAGTCAAAGATTTCTAGTGATTTGAAAAGAAAGTCCCATTGTAATGTGTCAAACGCTTTCTCAATATCAAGGGCAATTAAAAGAGCCTCTTAGTTATCCCTATTAATAAGCTCTATTAGAGTAAGAATCCTTTGCATATTATCATGTGTTTGTCTGTTGTGAATAAAAAATGTTTGATCTTCATGAATGATATTTGTTAAGGATTTCTTGATCCTATTTACTAAGATGGATGTAAACATTTTATAATCATTGTTGAGGAGTGAAATAGGTCTATATGAACTGCATAATGTGGAGTTTTTATTTTCCTTTGGAATAGGAGTAATTAAAGAATATCTCCACGAGGGTGGAATTAAATACTGAGAATGAACTACATTCAGAGCATTATGAAATAAATTTAGAGTTGGTGTTGGTAGTATTTTATAAACTTCATTTATGATTCCATCTATTCCTGGAGCTTTATTATTTTTGATTTGTTTGATTTTTTCTATTTCTTTTAATGAAATTTGTTGTTGTAAATCAAATTGTATTTTTTCTGGTAATTTGTTTATATTAGATAAGTTTATATCTATATCTATTGTGTTTGTATTCAGAGGATCACAAATTTGAAGACCAGAATAATGATGTTTGAAGGCATCAAGAATGTCGCTAATATCAGAAACTGCTTTATTGTTTTTACCTTCATGTAAGATTTTTGTGACACTATTTTCAGCTGATTGTTTTTTAACTCTCATAGATAAGTTATGCATGTGTTTTGCTGACACTGAGTATGAGTTAATTTTCAATTTTTCTAAAGCTAGATTAGTCTTGTGTGTTAATATTTTATTATTTTTGTTTGTTTAATTGATCTATTCTTATTTTCTTTGTGGATGTATCAATGGAATCATCTATGTTTATATCAATTAATTGTTTTTGTATATTTTGTAATTCTGATTCCTATTCTTTTGTTTTATTTTTGTACCATGAAAGAATTTTGCCATATAAAAAGGCCTTTAATGTGCCCCATAATATTACTGTATTTGTATCCTCTGAATGATTGGTTTCTAGGAAATAATGTATTTCAGAATGTAACCAAGGTTTAAATTGCTTTAAATTGATAATGTAGGCAGGAATTCTAGTTGTTACATTAAGTATTTTAAAAACAGAATCTAGCTTTAGGATGAGAGAGTTATGATCATAAAGAGGATATGGAGAAATTATAAAATTACTTACTTTTGAGTTTAAGTCTTGGGATATGTATATTTTGTCGATTCTAGTTTGAGTATTGAATCTGAAGTCTCTATGAGAATATGATAAAGAGAAATTATCTTTAAATGTAAAGGTATCAATTAGATTTAAGTTACCCATCCAGTTTTTTAAGAGCTTTCCTTATTGGAGAAAGGTGAAAGGGTCGACTGTTTGTGGTCTCAGAATTATCTACAATACAATTAAAATCACCAACTAAAATCAGAATCCCTTTTTGAACTCTGTTGATTAATTCTATATGTTTCCTCACTGTTGCCATCCCTATACCTTGACACCAATAAATATTCGCTAGAGTCCAAATTCTATTATTGTATTTTATTATTACTATAGTTACGGATAAACGAAAGAAGAAGAAGAAGAAGATTATTACTATAGTTAGTAGACTATCCTTATCTTCATGACTGAATATGATTTGAGGCATAGAAATACTTTTTGCCATAATATTATAGAGCTTCTTGTTTTTTTGTTTTTGTATAATGAGTGAGACAATATTGTGTAATCATAGGATTACACAAGAATTTATCATTAGCCTAAAAATGGGATTCCAGTAAATATATTACTTGCACCATACTCATTTTTAAATATTTTAAAAGATTGGCTCTTTTCCTTGAATTATTTAATCCATTAAAATTTAGAGAAAGTAAAGTTAATTCCATTTAGAGAGTTAGATTTAAATGAAGTTTTAGTAGTAGCATAAATTCAAAACTGAATGTTGTGTAGAGTTGTTAATAATTTTTATGAAGAATGTTTTTGATAACATGAATGTTCTTTCTATGATGGTATATCCCCAAAGGAGTTATCTTAGGCCAGACTAATGAAAAGGATAGGACAATATAACTAAATACATATTCCTTAAGAAATAAAAAAAAATATTAAAAACATTTTCAAACATGGAGTGAAGGTCACCCCTAATCTGATGGATGCTGCTTGCTCTATCAGATTATCCATCAAACCAATAAGTAACTCAAACAATGTAAGCTTGAGCTCCAGTATAAATACAGAAGAAACAAAATAATATAGATTAACTGAATTACAAGTTATAATAGAAGAAATTAACATCCAATTTTCCTTATGCAGAAGCATAAAAAGGGACTCAGATATATAGCTCTACATACAATAATAAAATAACTATGTCATATCATAAAGAAACCCAATGAAAGGAGTTGTTGTATACTATAAACAATATTTAAGTCAAAACATGCATATTAAACTATTAAATGTATCATGACATTGAACCTTAAAATTAATTATTACTGAGAAATTATTAATATAAAATTTGATATGAACTTTTATTAACTGGATTTTATAAAAATTGATTTTAGCATGTTTGAATTGTATTATAATAAGTTTCCCATTTTACATCTGATTTATAAATCAGATTTCAGTGAAATTTAGTAATTAGAACCTTTTCTTTTCAGTATACTTCCCTGAGAATATATTAATAAATAATCAATTAAACTGTTGATGTAAAAATATGATTATGAAAATTATGTAATTACAACATAAATGTCATAATATTCTTGTCATTTAGATAACAAAGAAAGATAACTTTCAGAAATCAAATGAGTGGAATCCCAAGTGTAGAAAATCACTTATGAATCAGCTGAAATGGATCTTATGGTTCTATGTCAATATAAGAAGTTTATTATGGAATTATATTAAATTTATAGACTTCTATCTGATAAGATAGTTATCCAGTTTTGAAGGTATGATTGTAGTCAAAACAAACAGAAAAGGTTCATAGAGTGATCATTGTACCTTTGTTTTATGTTGAATTAACACTTAAAGGCACTTTATATATTTGTTAAGCCTATAAGGAAGAAATAAAACAAACTTCTTCTGTCTTCTTTTCCCCATCACATTTCTTATTTACCTTTTTACTATTACCCAATTAGTCCTGATGACAATGTGAATGAATGTCAATAACTAAAATGTAATATAAATACATAGTGGTTATCACCTTTATACCTTAGTGAACCATACTGTCATCTTGTTTAGAAGTTGAAATTTTCACATGTAGTAAGTGAAGAAATATAACCACAAATCCAAGTCATATAGAAAGTCAATGCATCATAGAATATTCATTTCTACTTTTCTTTGCTTAATAAATAAAGCAGTAATGTGAGAAGCATTACTATGTAGAAGGATAAGATGGTAAAATATCCTGTAATGTAAATAACTAATATAATAGTATCAAAATGAAATGATCATTAGTTCCATCTTAACACTTCTTTTTTATTTAAAAAGTCTTATATGCACAAAAAACAATTCAGATACATTTAACATACGATTATGATGTATTAAAATTATATGTTTAACAGCTTTAAATGAAACATGTCCCATACCTAGTATGATTTGCCCCTAACAACCATTAAAATAATTATATATATATATATATATATATATATATATATATATATATATATATATATATATTAGCAAAATAACTTTAATACTTAACTTAGTAACTTTGTTTCACCTGGTTTCCTCTTACTGTTCAATTTTAAATTTATGTTCATCGGGAAATCCTTATTTCACAACATGTGAAAAGTAACATATTAAATTTTCTGCAGAAGAATTACATCATGGTTTTGTCTCTTTTTGTATCCCCAAAGGAGGTGTCTATAATCCATTTTCTGTTGTAATAAATGTCACTCCCAATGTGCTATATTTATATGGTCATGTCTGCTTTAAACCCACATTAAAGTCTTACTTGAACCATGACAAGCAGACAGGAAAATATATATGTTAAGCAGAGTCAATTGCAACACTTCCATTTTAAATTACTTTAATTTGTTCAGCACATCAGAAAGTCTTGTGCGGTAACTGGGAAGAAAGTTTATAGAAAAAGCACTTAGTAACAGAGTAATGTCATTAGAAACGGTATTATAATAAACAACAAAATTGGACTATGTCATGCAAATATAATGTAATAAATAAGGCAATGCACAAATCAGTGCCAGCAGTACTTCTTTTCATTTCAGGTCAACCTTACTAAAGCAAGGGCAGTATGATTTATACTATAAATAATTTTGTTTATTTACTTATTTATTTTGTGTCAGGATTAACATGAGGCAATACTTCCTGCAGAGATGTTTAGCAGCTCATTAAAGTATTTGAAGAATCTTCAGACAAGTGTATTCAACAATAAAATACATGTTATATTTTCCCTTTAAGAGGTCAGTAGTATGGTTTGCGTATGTGTGTAGCTGCGTGATACAAGGCGGCTTTGTTCTGTTTTGTTTTGTTTTCTGGACTAGAAAATGTGGTAATAACAAGGAAACAGATCAGCTACAAAGATTTTTAGATTAAAGATGGATTATAACTATTGCATACGATGTAAGTATAGATTGGACTTTCGATTTGTTACAGGAAGTGTTAAAAATTAATTACAAAGGTTGAGCATCTGTGAAAGAAACAAAGGAAGTGAAACTGTACTTTTTTTCTTACAATATGAGCATGGTGGACCTAGTTGTATTTAAGAAGCAAATGGAGGGATCGCTGTTAACTAAAAGATGAGTACATGAAGCTCGAGTGTGTGTATGCACTCGAGAAATGAGAGAACAGTTTGTGTGAATACAAAATGTAGTCATTTTTCCATTGTAAAATCAATGCTCATGACAAAGGTCATGAATCTCAAAAGAAACTTTAGAAAAAACATCTAAGTGAGAAATAGACACAATTAATTTAAAACACTACTTCAGATATATTTGTAAATTCATATTATTTGAATAGTATATATATCAGATACATCCGTGCCAGATTGGAGAAGTGAATAGAAAACTGCATATGAGACAAAACTTAACCACAGTAAACATAGCCCTCAATTCATATTAGTGATTTAGTTAGTTAGATACAGTAAATAACTAAATGCAGATAGCAAGATGTCAGTAAAGCATATGTTATGTTATATGGTAAAAGAAAAATCACATGAAATACATACTTTCTTTTTTTTTTCCTTTGCTTGGGAGATTAAAACTCAGAGTTTAGTAGATGCTTTAAGAGATTTAGGGGTAGTATGACTTTTAATCTCGGTTTTCTGTTTCTTTTTCCCCACTTCCGATCAGTTGTTTTTCTCATGAGATCTTTTTAATTTGGAAGAACTTGCCCAGTCCATTTCTTCAGGAATGGACATTATATTGTTGTTCTTAATGAAGGAGATGGTTTCTTCGATAGTATTGAAACTTTTATATCATTAGAGTGAAAAATTCTGATTTTTGTGGATATATGAGATGGGTTTTAATTTTATTTTGTTTTAGTAATCTTACAAATGGCTAGGTTTTCTTCCTCTGCTCTAGAACTCTTGAGGAGTAGTCATTGTCAGAACTTATCTGGTGCTTCGTGTAGGTTATTGGGTTTTTCCTCCAAGGTGATTTCAGAATAAGGTTTTTATCCAGGTATGATAAAAATTGAACAACTCTGGACCTGGGAGATGCAGAAGCTGAAGAAGGTATAGGTTTACTTATTGCTCTATGGGCTCTCTCAGTACCATTAAATAAGCCTTCCTTTAAGTCAAGAATTTCTGGGAGACAGTTGTTTAAGAATAAAATGATGTTCTCACCCTCAACCTTTTCAGGAAGACCAAAAATTCTTATATTAGTTTTTCTTTTTCTAGTTTCCAGATCATCCAGTTTGTTGGTTAACCAGTTGTTTTGTTGAGTAAGAAATTCATCCTGAGGCTCTTCTTCCCTGAGTCTTCCATCAGTATCAGTAAGTGATGTTTCAATGTCTGTTAATTTAAGTTGTTCTTGCTGAAGAATCTCCTTTAGGATGTCAGTTTGATTTTGCCAGTTCTCTTTGAGACTTTCAAGTTTGTCAGTAAATGTATCCATTTTTAAGGAAAGATCCTGAAGAGTGGAAGCCATCTGTTGTATATCATTTTCAATAGAGTGTCAGAATTCTTTATGTTGCTATTTTCCTCAGTGCTGTATTTTCTCCAGAATATTTTGACAGGAATTTTTTTAGATTAAAACTCCAAAGTTGGTGTACCTTTAGATTAGTAATTTATTAATTTTATCTAGTTTTTGAAGAAATTAGATAATTTAATTTCCTGTTATTCGGTATAGTTTAAGGAGCTCAAAAACATGCTATCAGTTAGCCATTCAGGCTCCACCCCCCCTGGTAGTTGTGGTTCTGAGCTGTTAATGACTTCCTTCCTGTAGTCAAAGGTATAGGGTTTAAATTGTTTTCTCTCCGTTTGCCTATAGTGTGACTTTGAGCAAGTCAGTGAGATAATGTTTCTGGGCCACATTTAAAAAAGAATATATTGCCCAGGAGTGTCTCATGAAATATCGAATGTTCAAAGAGCGATCATTTTACAGCAAATCTAAAGTGATCAAAAATATGAAAAACTACAATTTTATGTGTGTGTGGGGGGGGCAAGCCCCATAGTCACCCCCCTGGTAATTATATATACTAACTCTAAGATCACACAACAGCAGAGTAAGAGAATTTGCAATGTGATCCCCTACAAAAAAACTGTCAGCAAAATCTCTATTTGAAAGAACATTTACTTATACGAGTGTTTATTTTTACAATTGAAAAAACCCCCACATTTTTTCATATGAGTGTTCACTCTTTCAGACTGTAACCATTGTCCAGTGGGTTTACCTGTTAAATAAATAAAAGAAACATAAAAGAAGTTGAGAGTTTTTTTGGTTTGTTCCTCTTAAAATATGTGGCCTTCTGGCAAGCTGCTGTGGAGTTGTGCAGTGGTTAATGTTGTTGCCTCACAGCAAGAGGTTCTCCAGTTTGATTCTTGGCTGGGGTGCCTTCTGTGTCAAATCTGCATGTCCTCCCTGTGTTTGTTTGGGCTTCCTCTGGGTGCTCTGATTTCCTCCCACATTCCGAAGACTTGTGTCTGGAGTGTTTCTCCCTGGGCCTTTGCTGGAAGTAGGTTCTGTCTTAGCTGGACTTCCTGATCAACAAATGTTAACTAAATTATAGACATTAAATAATGACAGGGGTGTGTTCTGTGTTAGACTCCTTTTTTTAACACTTTTATTAAATTATCATGTAAGACATGCAAACATACATTAATATAAAAGAAAACAAACTATATAAATATGTTTCCAGTTACATGAATTATATGTCAAATATGTTTTGCTTTATAACTATAAGTCCAACAGCACATAAATTGCTGAGTTTCTGCCTTCCCTTAAACCTCACTCCTCATCCAGAACATTATTTTGCATGTATTGTTCCTACAATTTCCATTTATTTCTATGTAATCTTCCCTTTTCAAAAGATTCCACTTTCAGTTATTTTATCTCTGTTATAATATTCAATACTTCAACTATAGTTGATTTACACTTTGATTGCCATTTTCTAGTAACTGCATTTTTGACAGCCACCAGAATTAATCATAAACGGCCTTACTATAGCTAGGCAATTCACATAATTTGTCCTAGCTCAGAACAATCATTTCCTTAGTCACAACCATCTGCCACACACTATTTCAGACAGAGTATTCTGTAAGGAATTTTTAAAATCATTTTTCTTCCCCATCACACCTCCAACATTTGCTATCTACCTGAGAAAAAAGTCTGCTTGGGGTATAAAAGTAGCTGTGCAAACACTTCCAAGTAAAAATTAAGAACCTTCTAGACCTTGTTTCATACTTGGTTGGCATATATATGTCCTCCCATTGTTCCTTTGCTTATCCAATCTGTCTCCCAGTCTTTTCTAACCTGCAGTGATAATTTGTTATAGTTATCATGCAATAGTTTATATGCCCTACTATTTATCCCTTTTTAACAGCAGCTTCTACACTAGATTCAACTGAAAACTCTACAGTATAGGTCTTTCACTTAGGATTGACCTATGCTTTTCTGTTTGCCGATACTCTGATATTAATCCTGGTAAGGAAGGCAGTCCAAATGTATTGTTGGCCTCATCCCGATATATTACCTTTCCCTCTCTAGCTATTTCCTCCCAACACATTGGTTCCTTTTCCAGTTTTCTCCAGTAAATTTAACGATAAGGCCAATGAACAAACTGCACACTGAATAAAGTACAAGAATAATTTATTAAAAGTTACTCTAGCGCCTTGGCAAAACGCAGCCTTCTTGGAGTCAATACAAACAGTAAAACACACATTTCTTAAATACACAAACCAACTAGAATTAATTAACTAATTAACCAATCAAGATCAAATAATTCACAAAAGGGCTTTCTGATTACATTCTTTATTTAAGCCCCTTGGAATCTCTTTAAGGAGCAATTTATTTTTAAAAACAACATACTACTAACCCACTGTATATAATCACTTTGTTTTTATAATTGTTTGCTAACATCTGTGTAATCTATGTAAGTTTGTCTTTGTGGAGCATTTCTCCCCAGGCCTCCGCTGAAAATGGACATGTATCCAGTCGGACAATCCCAGTAAACAAATGTAAAATAAATAAATAACTAAACATCAACTCTTTCAATAACTTGCTTCAAAATGCATGCCCTTAAATCAGCAACCCACCCCCATGAATCAAATTAAAATGCATAGCTACTGGATTCTCAAAGTTTTCATTTTTATTATCTCTAATATGCTCTTGCAGTCTTAGTTTAAAAGCTCTTTTAGTTTCACCTATATAAAAAAGACTGCAAGAGCATGATGTTGCATAAATTACCCCTTTTGTAGTACATGTATAAAAATTAGAGGGATAAAACTTAACCCCATTAATTTTATTAAAAGATCTCAACACATACTTGCATATGGAGCATTTACCACAAGGATTAGTACCACATATGCCTCTTACTCTACCTATATTTTCACTTGGGGGGGGGTCATACAAATTATGTACTACCATATTCCTAACACTTCTCCCTCTCTTATGAGATATAAGGAGGTATTTATACAAATTGTTGATACCATTTCTATCTTTGAGAAGAAAAGCCCAGTAATATTTAATTATATTCACTACTTCTGGACTAAAAGAATTATAACTAATAACAAAACATATTTTCCTATCACCTCCACTAACTACTTCATTTACCTTGAAGTTATCATTTCTATTACTTATTTCACAATAATCTCCATATGATATAAATAACTTCTTTAAAGACTGTATTATTAAATTTTCACTATAACCTCTTTGTTTAAAGGCAATTCATGTGTGAAAATTCTTGTTCTCTCTTTTTTAGTCTTTGTATCCCTACCTGCAGTCTTCCCTTTTGGCGGACTCTCCTTTCTTCATTCTCATTTTGGCTTAAATCTTAGAATATTTTATGCAACTTTATGAATATAATATTTTTTTTATTTTTTCCAAATCATTTGAGTTTCTAATACCATAACTGGAATGAACCCCATTCCTAAATCAAAGTATGATTAAAGTTCATGAAATTAGCATTGTTTCAATCTCTGATGTCAGCCAGAAGTGCTCTTCACAGCACCCACAATGTGCCCTGTAATGACTCCTTCTGCAATTCGTATGGAGTTATATGTATTGTTAAGATATCTAAATATGACTGTATATTCCTTTTTTATAAGACCCATTGCTCTTACTACTACTGGAACTGTCAGGGTATATTTCTTCCACATTGCTCTCCTTTCTGCCTGCAAATTCTGATATTTTCTGACTTTGGGTTTCTCTATGCAAGACACTGTAGACACTGGGTGTAGTGATTTCAATGATCAATGCTGCTTTTGTCTTCTTTTCATGGACCACTATATCTGGTTTTCTTACATCTATCTTTTGAACCATTGGTAATGGGTGATGATCCATATGATGTAGACTTAATTTTCTATGATGCTTTGTGGTGCATGTTTCCAGTGTTTTTCAGCTACTTCAATATTATAATGTTTGCACAATCCTCAGTGCAACAGTCTTGCCACATTATTATGCCTTTCAGTATACAGTCCTTCTGCCACTAATATGTCACAACCAGCAACAAGGTGTGCAACTGTTTCCAATTCTTTTTTGCAAAATCTACATTTGTCTGTTTCTTCCCACAGGTTCAATGGACTTTGTAAACCAATGTGTAAGTAACCCACTATCTTGGGCCATTAATATTAACATTTCATCTTTTGGTTTGAATTCGCCTTTCCTTAACCATTCCTGCATTCAGTCCTGATCAACATGAGGTTCTCACAGGAGTTTTCTATACTTGCAACTATATTTATGCATTTTCCACATATCTTGCCTTCTCATCTGATCCTTCACCTTATAATCTTTCTTTTGTTTTTTGACACATTCAGGTGATTCCTGATTTTTATCTACTTTTGGTTTGATTTCCATTCCCGCTTGATGCCGATATGCTTCTGTTAGACTAAGAAGGGAAGTCAGTTTAGATTTATTCTCTTCATGTTTCAAAACTTTCGTTATGTTTGGGCCTTGTGAGGTCAGCAGATATGTATGTAGTCCCAAAATTGCAGATCTATACATGCAATCAGTTTCAAGGAAGCCCATACCTCCTTCAGAATGGGGAATATATAATCTTGGTATGCACTGATTTTTATAAATCATTTGATGAACATGAAGCATCCTTCTTGTTTTCCTATCTAATCTTTCCAACATCTTTTTGGGCCAGTCAATTATGCCAAGACTGTAAGTTAGGACAGGAAGAGCAAACTGGTTTATAGCTTGAATTTTATTCCTAGATGTCAGTGCTGATTTCAGGATTAATTTAAGTTTTCTAAAATATTCTTTACTAAGTTTTATTCACATTTGTTCATGTTTTATTGTTGATCATATATCAGTTCTCAAATATTTATACACCCCCTCTTGCTTAAGTTATTTTACATCACATTCTTGTCCTAACCTGATGTTTTCTTGGTGCTCCAGCTTTCCTGCTTTAAATGTCGCTTTTCTACATTTATCAAGACCAATGACATTTTTATATCATCTGAAAAAGTTTTGACTGCTTGTAGTTGTACTTTCAGTTCCTCATCTGATGAGCTATACAGTTTTAAATCATCGACAAAGAAAAGATGAGAAGTCTTTACACTTTGTTGCTTTCTGGGAGACAAATTACAACCATAACCTTTTTTGTTAATATTATGAATGGCTGTTATTATTTTCCTTAAGGATTTGCATCCAAAATCCCACTCTCTCCTTACTTCTTGAATTTTTCCCTGCTTCATCATCAACTCTTTTCACTTTGAATTATGACTTTGTTCTTTTGTTATGTATATGAGCCTTAATTGTGTAGCATTAAAATATCTCTTCAAATCAGGTAATCTTGAACCAACTTGTTCTTATTTCACTTAACCCTTGTCTTTTTCCCCTTCCAGATAATTTCCTTCAACTCTTTTTTAATCATTATCTACAAGTTTTACTCTAGTTGATGAAAATATATGCCTGATATGTGTAGAAAACTAAAGGAACTAAAAACATTTCTTTGTATGTATCTGACTATCAATGTTCACAAACAAGAACTTCCAGTTTTACAGTTTTTATATTATCTTTTTTTTAGTCTCATCCCACATATCCTTAGCTGTCATAACAGAAGTCTTTTTAATCCATACTCTGCAATAATTCATCTAATTGTGTCCTCATAAATATGGCTATTGCTGAACCAATTCATGTGTGAATCCACACATTTTTACTTTTGAATGATTAATTTTACATCCCATAAAGACTTGAAACTGTCTCAAAATGTTCAAACAACACTGAAATGACTTTTCTGGATTTATCAGGTACAAAATAATATAGCCTGTCAATAAAGACAACTTTTCTTGATTACCATACAAAATATATCCTTGATTCTGAGTCCTTTATTTTCTTTGGCAATGGCTCTAAATATAAAGGAAATAAAGAGGAAAGATAATAGTCCTGTCTGGTTCCTCTTTACAGATGCAGCTTATCAGAGAGGATCCCTCCCACTTTAATTCTTGCCTCTTATCCTTCATATATCATCCCAATTAACCTTATTATTGTATCAGGGAATATAAATGCTTCCATTTCCATGCTCACAAATAGGACAATGGAAGCATTTGCATTCCCCTACTCTGTGTAATACTTTCTCTGCATCAAGACCCACCAAAAACAGCAGCATTTTCTTGTATTCTGCTTCCCTCTGGATTATCAATGTTCCATTAAAGATGTCAAATGTTTGCCTTCCCTAGACAAAACCACATTGATCCGTATCTATCAGTTTTGGCAAAAGCCATTCTTTAGCTAGTATAGACATAAACACTTTGTAATCATGCTTTAAAATTGAAATAGGTCTATATGATCCTAGGTCTGATGGGTCTTTATCATTTTTAGGTATTATAGTCACCACAGCTTTCTTTCAAGGTGTTGGTGCTTTCCCTCCTTTTAAAATACCATTAAACAAAAGCTTCCAGATCTTTATCACTTTCTTCCCATCTAACATCCAAATATCCACAGGAATACCATCTGTTCCTGCACACTTTAACTTAGATTGATTATAACATATCCTTTTTTACCTCATCTCCTCCTATCTTAACTGTAAATTTTTGAGTATCATCTGCCCCTAACACTGGCATTTCTGCTCTTTCTTGAGTTCCATATTTCTCTGATTTAAAAAATTTTCTTAAAATTTCCAAAATATCTCTAATACCTTTGAAAGATTACTGGTAATTTTTCTTCTTATAAGCTACCTCAGTCTGCCACCACCTCTTTTTAGTTTCTGTTGCCTAAGTCATTGCACTAAATGTTTTTCTGCTCTGGAGTTATAAAAGAAACATTGCTTAACAGCAAGCGTTCTAAATTCATGCATATTATTGAAATACTCCCTTATTTTCTCTTTAGCACTCTGCAGTTGTGCCTCTACTTCTTCTGTGAGATTATCCTTATTCTGCAATACTTTAACCTTTGTCAACCTCTCTAACTAATCCCAATCACTTCTTAACCATATCTTCATCATCACCATCATCATCATGTCACCTTTTCCTGTTTTCTACATGGGGTCAGAGTATTGTGTCACTCGTTGCCAACTCTCTCTCTATTCAGTGCCACTCTCCTTCCTTCTTTGACACTCTTCCATGGTTGTTGCATGTCTTTTCTCACACAATACATCCAGCTTTTTGCTTGATGCCCTAATTTCCACTTGCCTTCTTGCTGTCTGTCTCAAATCTTTTTCACCAGATTGTCTTCTGCTTTCCTGCACATGTGCCAGAACCACTACAATCTATTCTCTTTTTCTTTTTTCTGTAATCAGAGCTACTTTGGCTTCTGCTATTATGTCCCTCATTTCTTCACCTGTCACACAGTGTGCATCCTACCATCTGTCTCAGGCACTTCATCTCCATCACCTCTAGCTTCCTCAACTGCTCTACCTTTACTGCCCAGGTTTCTGTACCACACAGTAGTACTGGTTTCACCACTGTTTTATACACCTTACTTTTCAGCTTCTTTGGCATTCTCCTGTCATAAACTACCCCTGGCACTCTGTGCCATTTGGCTGCAGCCCTTCTGATTCTAGCTTTGACCTCCTCATTCAAACTTCCCTTCACCTCAACCACCCGTCCGGAATACTTGATGTTGTTAACCTGTTCCACTGTTTTCCCTTCAATCTCAACTTTCAGCTTCTTCTGATTTTCCCTATTTGCTGCTATTGCAACTATCTTATCTGTATTCAGTTTCATCCTATGTGCCTTCAATTTTTACAGTCCATTCCCCTACCCTTTGTTGAAGTTTTCTCAAAGTCTGACTGTAAAACCAAATCATCTGCATACAGTAGCATTGTTGACCTGTCCACTCTGACCTGTTTGCTAATCTAGTCCATTACCAGTATGAACAGCAGTGAGCTCACAGCTGAACCCTGATACACATCCACTCCCACTGGAAACCCCTCTGTAAGACATAACACTATTCACGCTTGAGTCATTGGGTGCTTGGACATAGCTTGCCCTAATTCTACTGTTTCTGCAACTTCAAAAACCTACAGGACTGCACAAATCAGCTTTCTTGAGACATTGTCATATGCTTTTTCCGTGTTTAGGAATGCCCACTTGGACTCTTTTCTCATTTCTAGCTTCCTCTCAAGTATCTGTCTTACTGCAAGTATTGGGTGAGTTGTGCTTCATCCTGATCTGACTCTGAACTGCTTATTTCCCATCTTACATTCTACTACTCTGTGTATTTGTTTATCAGTCACCATCTCCAGAACTTTCATGCAGTGTGATATGAGTTTGATACCTCTATACTGCCCACCATTGTGAATATCCACTTTGCTCTTGAACACTGGAGCTAGTATGCTTAATCTCCAGTCAGCTGGGATATGCCTTTCTCTCCATACTGCTATGAGTATCCTCAGGAGCCATTTCCCCCAACTCACTAAACATCTTGATCATATCTGCAGTGACCTCATCTGAGCCTGCTGATTTCACAGAATTATTTTTCTCAGTGCTGTTCTTATAGTTTCATAGGTTCATAGGTGTGTACTAGGCCAATGGCCCTGGAGCCTTTACAAACCTAGCCCATAGAAGTGCCCTGGCATCATGCCACCATTAGTTCCCAGTGCCTCTATCAAGTAGAGCCACTTGAGTGATCCCTGGGGTGAACTTTCTTTTTCCCATCCACTCATCAAGATTTCTCTTGAAATGGGCCAGTGAGATGCTATGCTTGACATGTATGGGAAGTCTATTCCAGAGCATGGGCAGTCTCTGGGTTATGAACCCGTCCATCCAGCATGTTCTACTGACTGTGGTAATGATTTTGAGGTCCCTGGAGTGTGTGGTGCAGAGGGATTGGGATTTCTTTAGGTGTAACATTTCTAACAGGGCTGGATCAGACATGGCTTTGTAAGTAAAGCAGAGATCGCCTCTTAATAGATGATATGAGACAGAGAAAAGCTGGAGTTTTTTGAGTCTGTCCATGTATGGCATGTGTTTAAGGCCTAGGATCCTCTTCATGAGGTACTTTTGTGGCCTTTCCAGCTGTTGCAGGTGTTTAGTGAGGTACATGCCAGATGGGGCATTATACTCGATGACTGGTCTAATGAAGGAAGAGTAGAGTGAGATGATGACCTCTTTCTTCCTGGATGCAACACCCTTGGTAATGAGATGTGCCACATAGAAGGACTTTCTGACTACAGTGGTAATGTGGTGGTCAAAGGAGAGGTTGCTGTCAACCTGTGTCCACAGATCTCTTATAATGCCTTCAGTGTTCAGTGGGCTACCATCAATGTGGTAATTAATTTTAACTGAGTTTTTCCCAAAGGGAATGACGATGCATTTTTTGCCATTAAGCTTAAGGCCATGGTTTTGACACCAGTCATTGGTCTCAGTGAGGCCTTTCTGTAGGATGTCTACATTACTTGGGGAGTTAGTAATGGCTCCCATCTTGCAATTGTCAGCGAATTTGGTCAGCCAGAGTCCTTCTGTGTTGGCCTGGAATTCTGAGAATTAGATGCCAAACAGGAGAGGACCCAGAACAGATCCCTGTGGGACTCTACTCATGACTGGTCGGTAATCTGATTTGGAGTCTTCTACTTTCACACTGTGGGTACTATCTGTGAGCCAGTTTGCAACCCACCTAGTGATATAGGGGTTGATGCCTAGTTTGGTGAGTCTATCAATAATTCCTGAGTAGGGAATGGTATCAAAGAACTTGGCCAGATTGGGTTCCTATTACATGAGTGAATGCTAGAAATAGCAAATGCACATTTGTCAAACCCAAATCACAAAACCAGAGAATACCGCAGGGAAAAAAATTGCTGGGCCATTCTCCGGACTTTGTTGTTTTCTTCAGTGTGGTGTGATCTCAGAGTTGGTATATTTAAGGTGGGGGTGTGGTGGGTGAAGCCCCCACTTTATGTTGCCTATACATTTTTTTTTTGGATCAGCAAATTTTTTCCCTGGGAAAAAAAATTGCTGATGCATTCCTTCGACATTTTGTGGTTTCATGCATTTGGGTTCGATAATAGATCATTCGTGATTTCTAGCATTTGATCATATAATATGAACCCGCCAGATCGAGGTAGGCTGTATGAACTGCCTTGCCTCATCCACAGTGCTGGTTACTGACTCAAAGAAGTCAACCAGGTTGAGCAAGCATGATCTACCCTTCACAAAACCAAATTGCGTGGGATCCAGAGATTGGAGATTCCCTACATCCTTGTTAATTCTGTCCATGATGATGCGCTCCAGAGCCTTACATATTAGACTCCTCAGGATAATGGGGTGATAATTCCCAGGGTCTGTAGTCGCTCCTCCTTTAGGGAGAGGGATGACTGTAGCAGTGCGCCATTCTGTAGGGACAAATCCTGAGGTGAGGCTGTGATTGAACAGGGCACACAGTTGTGGTGCCAGTTCACTTTCTAGTTCATGTAGAACACAGCCAGGGATATTATTGGGTCCCATGGAAACTATATTTTTGACCTTGGACAATGCAGCTTTAACCTGTGCTGCAGTAATGCTGGGTGCCTGGCATTCTTCCAGTATTGTGATTGGTTCTTTGGGGAGGGTGGGTAAAGTTGGCACTGAATCTGTCAGCCAATATGTTGTTAATATCTGTTGGCTCAGTACAGGAGGTACCATTGTGCAGCAACTCAGAGCAAATCTGGGTATTGCTGTGGAGATTTTTGATATAACTGTAGAAGGCATTGTGATTGTTTTTAATGTCTGCCACAATTCTGCCTTCATAGCTAGCTTTAGAGGTTTTGATGAGGGATCTCAACTTTTTGTTGAGGCTAATAAGGGAGTTTTTCCAGTCTTGGGACTTCATCTTTTTCTGCAACAGTTTCTTCCTTCTGTTTTAGAGTTTGTTAATGGCAGGGGACCACTACATTGGCTTCCTTTTTTTGGAGAAGAGTGTCTTGGTTCTGTTGGGTATGGCTAGTTCCATGCATTTATGTATGTGTTCGTACAGTGCACTGGTACATGATTTGGCGGTCATGCACTTATTTTCCATTCGCATTTAACGGACCCTAGCCAAGAACACTTAAAACTCCAGCAGAACAGAACACATAAAACAAAACAAATGTAATACTAGAATAAAATACAAAATAGAAGTGATCAAACCTTAAATAAAGAGCTTCAAATCAAAATTAAATGCAGAGATGAGTGATACTCAGAGCAATGCAGACCACACAAACATTTCTTCTAGGGTGGGATCATTCTCTTCTCCTCTCTTACCATGGGCTTTGTCTGGGGCAGTATAGCTTCTGTTGGGGTTTTCTCCATTCAAAAGCTGCTGGAAGTACTCATTCCATCTGCCTTTGATGTTCTGTGGACTGGTGAGCAGGTTGCTACTGGCATCCCTTATGAAGGGTGTGTGACCATCTTCTTTATCTTTCTGTTTTTGCCTTGCAGTCTGATCATTTCTTTGTGCCATTCATTGAGTCACTTTTGAGAAGTTGGTAAAGTGTTTTTAATGCCTTGCTCTTTGCTATTGCAAGTCCTCTCTTACCCTTTTCATTTGCCAATCCATATTCCTTCCTAGCCTGATCTGTCTTTTCTATATCTCACTTTTTCCTGCACTCATTTCTCTTGATGACTTCCTGGACTTGTGTATTCCACTGCCATATTTCCTTATGTACCTTATTTTCATACCTGGCTCAGCAGCATATCTGTTCTGTAGCCATTACAGGTGCTGTTTTGAGGAGCTGTCATTCTTTTTCAACTCCACCTATTTCGTTTTCTCCTTAGAGTGAATGAGCCCTCGGTAATTCCTTGAACTGTTGTGCTTTCTCTCCAGTCAACTTCCAGGTCATCAACCTGGTCTCTGTTGACCTTAAAGCCTTCTCTGACCACTGCTTGCAGCTGATTGTGTCAACCACTGGTTTATGCTGTGGGCTGACTGTTTCACTGGGGATGACTTTGCAATCACTGATTCTACCCCAGCAGGGACGTTGGGAGGCATACGCACTGTACTGATTTCAGTACAACTTATTTAGAAGGGGGGGTAGCTTTTTAAATTTTCACTTGTTTTTTTTTTTCGCGCTTTACTGCATGATGACGTCAGCTCATCAGGGCAGCCAGTCGGAATGGAGCTCACTGCGCATGTATTTCCGGCCAGTTCAAATGCTTTTCGAGCTGGAGGATTCAAGCGTTATGTTGGTCGAGCAGGAGGATGTACACGTTATGTTGGTCGAGCAGGAGGATGTACACGTTATGTTGGTCGAGCGGGAGGATTTACACGTTATGTTGGTCTCACGGACTTTATTTAGAAGGTCTTGCAACCGAAGGTTGGTGAGTAATATGAAGAGTGTGTGTGTGTGTGTGTGTGTGTGTGTGTGTGTGTGTGTGTGTGTGTGTGTGTGTGTGTGTGTGTGAATGCTCCAGGTGGGATGTACTGGTGATTACTCATGGTGGTGTGGTAGGAAATACCTCAGGCTTGAACCTTGTACCTTGTATGCAGGTGTTAAAGACCTGAATTCCCTACCCACCACCATTTGTAAAAAAATTGCAGATTTTTGCCTCATATTTGATCTGATCTATTCCTCATATCTGTGGTTTTTAAATATTGCAATGCTTGAAATTTGATGGTGCAGTAGTAGCAACATAGCATTGATGCCTCACAGCTGTAGGTTCTTGGGTTTGGTTCTTGGCTGGGGTGCCTTCTTTGTGGGAGGGGGGTCTGTATCTTCTCCCTGTGTTTGTGTGGGCTTGCTTTTGTGTCCTCCCATGTTACAAAGACATGTCTGCATTATTTTTTCCTGGGCCTCTGCTGAGAATTGTTTTTTTTTTTGTTCCAAGTCAGACTGTCCTGATTAACAAATTGACAGGCATTTAAATTTCAGACTTCAGGTTTCTGAATGTTTACTTCCTTACATATTTGATGGTTCAGTGGCAGTATTGTTGCCTCACAGTTATAGGTTTTCTGGTTTGATTCTTGGCTCGGGTGCCTTCTGTGTGGAGTCTGCATCTTATCCCTGTGTTTGTGTGGATGTGCTCTGGTGTCCTGCCATTTTACAAAGATATGTGTCTACAGTATTTCTCCCTGGGCCTCTGCTGAAAATTGTTTTTGTTTCGTCAGAAGTAAAATTGACAGGCATTTGAATTTCAGACTTCATATTCTTCAGAAAATACATAGTAAAACAACTTTTTATTCTAGCAATAAATATATAGTAACACAACCTTTTTTATAGCAATTTTTTTAAGTTTATGACTATCTGAAATTTGTCCTTATTTTTGGGACTGTAATACCCTGTTATTGGCTTTGTCCAGGTTTTTGTGCTAAGGTTGACAGCTATGGCAAGAACTGAATTCACTGAATATGTTTGAGGGCTGTATTCCCTCATTACTGGGTTTGTCCAGGTGTTTTGTGCTAAAAGGTTGACAGCTATGGTGAGAACTGAATTCATTAAATGATAGCCATTTAAGTTTCAGTCTTCCTCTCTTTCACAAAGCAGGTGATTTGGCATAGTGGTATGTTGTTCTGACTATTTTGCACAGTGACCTTGGCAGTAAAATGTATGATGGTAACACAGCATTTTATTCTAGCAGCTTTCCAAGATTATACAAGCAATATTTAATGTGTTCCTGTTTTTTGCCCTTTTGACCCACCCCAATAAATTTGGCTTTTTCCAGACTTCTTGTGCTGCGAAGTTGAGATGTAGTTGAGTATTACGTAGATTTTACAAGGAGCTGAGAGCTGCAGGGGAAGAGAAGTTTAGTGCTGATTATGCTAAGTCGGCTCACATTGCTAGTAGCATAAAATGTTGTGTACTTGCGTTTAATGCAGAAGGTTGTTGGTTCTACTCCCATAAGGGGTGAATGCTGCTGTACTGAAAGTTAAGACACTAACTATGAGCCTGTTATCAGTTTGCCATCCATTTCCTATTGCAATATTACTAGCTTATTCTTAATGTAATTTAGGCAATTTATTCCTCAGGGGCATCAGACACTTTATTTTTCGGTGAAGTCATGAAATATAAAGGTGATTGCTAGCAGCAACCTCTTCATTAGTTAGATTTATTTAACGTGGAATTATTTAGATGACTTTTTTTGCTACTTCAGAGATTGTGCATATTATTTACTGATAATGGTGGACTGTAGAAGTTTGACTAGACTTTTATGATGGAAATGTTCTGAATTGGGCAGTTTTGTTTCATTGTTTACTGGAAAAATGTTCAAAGCAATAGGAAGGTGTATCAAAGAGCACATGTATGTTTCATATGCAAGGGGCCTATGATTTAAAAGCAGCCCAGAATTAATTTTTATCTGCCACGGGTAAAATGTATTTTCTTTGAATGTGGGTTTTAATGTTGTTTCAATGAGTGTGAGTTTCAAGGGCAGAGAAGTTTTAATGCCAAGTTTGTTTAGCAGATGTCTTAGTGTTTGTGCTGTAAAATGCAAAATAAAACTTTCAAATGAAGTTCAAATCATCATAGAAGTAAATCAGTATGCACATTAGTGTTTATGGTAAATGGAGTGAAATAGCAAAGTAATGGATCATTGGAATGGCTGCAGGGGGAGGCTCCATTCGACCATGGTTTTGTGAGGGGGAAGGGTGGCAAACTTAGCCCCAGCTGAACTATATCTCCCAACTGTCCAGATTTTCAAAGAATGAATAGATTTTTTGCTTCTTATTTTTGGTTTGTTCCTCAATTTGTGGTTTTCTGGCAAATGATTTAGGAATTAAGTCACTAAATAATGACACACTAGTTTCAGACTTTATAACCTTCAGAAAAATGCATGCTAAAATAAGACCTGTTCTATCAACTGTCCCAGTTTATACAAGAACAATTTTTAGTACTGTTTATATGTTCCCTCAATATATTTGGCCTTGTCCAGATTTATTGCATTAACAGGATGAGAGGTACATGCAAATAAATTGCTTTATAGAATTAGGCATAGCCAAACCTCAACTGTCCCTGATTTTGGCTCAAAATGTTGCTCTTCCCCTAATGATCCCTCCACAAAATAGCAATTTTGGAAGAAAACATGGAGGGTTTACTTTACTTTTATAAATAACTGTAATGATCAGAGTTATACATTACTTTTATTTCAGAAATGCATGTAGATTCTCTAATTTTGTCAGCTGCTCTAAGTTAACTGTGCTCATATTAAAATGGTGTCCCTCCTTTGACAGGTTCCCAGCTGTATTGTCTGGCAATTTTATATTTTTACATCACATTTTTGGTCCGTTTTTCATAAAATTGCAGTTTTCTGGCAAATTAGTGGCAAATTGTTAAAGACTGAAAATAATGCAGACATTTCAGTTTCAGATTTCATACCTTTCAGAAAATTTGTACTGATGCAAGACCTACTACTATTCTATTATCTTTCTAAGTTTATAAGAGCAATATTTAAAAAAAATGTCCTTATTTTTGGGCCTTTGCCTCAGTTTTATTTATGAGTTTGTTGCTGTAAGAGGTTGAGAGGTTGTGTGTGTGCGTGTGTGTGCGTGTGTGTGTGGTAGGTAGCATACCTCTTAACTGTCCACATTTTGCAGAATGTCCAGATTTTTGCCCCATATTTTTTGTCTGTTCCTCATAAATTTTGTGATTTTCTAGAAAATCATTGAAGGCTGAAGTTGCAAAATAATGACAGACATTTGAGCTTCAGACTTCATGTCCTTTAGAAAAATTCATACTAGCACAAATCCTATTATTCTAGCAACTTTCTAAGTTCACGAGAACATTATTTAATATCTGTCCCTGTTTATTTTAGGCTTTGTCCATATTTCTTGCACTAAGAGATAGGTAGGGGTGTGTGTGTGTGAATGAAACATCCTAGTTAGTGGTAGCAGGTGGTTAGTAATTTACTCAAGCTCAAAACCTGTACCTTAGTTACAGAAAACAAAAGCATAAAGTCTCTACCCCAACTACCATGCTGCATTTTTCAAAGAACTGACATTTCAGGTTAATTTTCAATTCAAGGAACCGAGTTTGAGTGAATTTATATTATATTACTGAAGAGGCATTACAGCGAATGCCTCTTCATCGACACTAAAAGAGCAAACCGTGAATTACAAGAATGGCCGTAGCTTGGCTGGGGAGGGGGGTAGCAGTTTGAGAGCTGTCAGTACAAATTTGAAAATCCTAGCTACACCCCTGTACCCCAGTGCCCTTTCCTTACTAGAAATTATTTCTACTCTATTCTTAAACTCCATTTTCATTTATCCCACTCACTGGCTATAACTTCTGAAGAAATGTCTAACTTCCCTAATAATTCTCCACCACCCATTCTTTAAATTCCTCTCTTTTTGACAAGTTAGGTGGGAAAACAACACTGTCTCATTTTAATTTAATTACCCTGCATTTCTATCTTACTTTTAATTGGTGTATGATCTGAAATAGTTATTGGAATTATGCTAATTAAAGCTTTCAATTAAATGGCCATGTTCCTGTGAAATTTAATTTGCATCTGTTCTAGTTTAGCCCATTTATTGTACCTTGTCTCAGAGATCCTACTACTGAATACACACCCTCCATGCCAAATAAATGTCTTAAGAAATCTACCATCTTTCATTATATTTTTTCTTCTAAGTCCCCCATATACATCCACATGTTGCATATAGTTCCAGTCCTCACCTATAAGTACAGTTCCCTGCTACAAACTGGCTATTTCTCCCAATTTTTTACAGCACTTTTTGGTGGAATATAAATGCATGCCTGCATAATTTTCCTCCCTTACCAGTAGTCCCTTACTACCACAATTCTACTCTTATTATCTTTTTTTCCCCTTCTATCACTATTGCAGCTCCTCTAGCAAGTAGTATAATTACTCCCTATTTCCTTTGCTCTGTCCTCTAACTCTACCATTTTTGAAACAGCTTTTCTTGAGCAGTCTCATATTCAGCCATTTCTTCATATTGACTTCTGATTTTTACAGTTTTATCAATTCAGCTGAATAGATGTTTAGGACTTCTTCCATTTTTTATAGATTTTCTTATTTGAATTGAAATACTCCTTCAGTGTTTCATTTATTTTAATCAGCTTTGAACACATTTGAATTATATTTTCCTCCAAATCACTGGAAGCCATCTCGTGTACCAAAGCTAGAGCTTGAACTGCTTTTTGCTAAACAGCTGCAGGAATATTCCCAGTTAATGCTTTCCCTTCACCTTTTCTAGTTAATTTTCTTTCAGGCTCTCTAAGTGTCTTTTTTGTTGGCATCCAGACAGTGCTCTTACTAGCCAGTAATTGAATTTTACTAAAACTGTGAGAATTACTAGCCCTTATATCACATTTTCTTAATTTCACCCAGAGAGAGCTGAAGTTCAGCTGTTGATCAGTGTGCAGCCATCATGGAAGTAATCTATCTCAGATTACTGAGCTAATTGTCAGTGGTGTAACAGGATGCACACTGGCCTGTTGGTGTAGAAGGCTCTGAGTTCTATTCCCACACCAGGTTGAGGGATTGCTGACAGTGCAGTGCAGAAAAGGGGAAGGGGGTGTTGCACCCTTGATGCATCACCAATTGGATGAGATGTTACATCTATGCCCTATCTGCTTGAGTTGCTGGTAGCTCAGGTGGATGTAGAAGATCCCGTGGCACCTACTGAAAAGAGTGTGAGAAGATGCCTGGGCTAAATTTCTCCTAGTAGTCTAAATACCACCTCGACTCTTCCCTGAAAAGGGGACACTGACCTAGTGAGACTATCCTGGTCAACAAACCAATCAATAAAAAAATAAATCGAGACTGCAGAAGGGAGTTGCAGTGGGTTCCATTGTATTGTTCTGACAACTGCAAGATGAGATACACTTCTGGCCATTTGTTTATGAATTTGTACATTTACTTGTCTCAAGTAGATATCTGGGGAGTAGTCTTATACATGTGACTGTAATTTTTTGTTTGTGTGTGTGTGTGTGTGTGTGTGTGTGTGTGTGCAGAAGACATAGTTATCACCTGTCTCTGACTTTTGTCCTCATATCTGTGGTCTGTTATTGGTAAAATTTGTGGCTATCTGGTAAAGTGTTGTGGACTATAGTCATCAAATAATTACAAACATATGTGTTTCAAACTTCATACAATTCAAAAAATGCTTGCTAACACAAATCTGTTATAGTAGCAACTTTAAAATTTGTGGCTGATTGTGGGTGTTTGATTGTTGAGCTGAAAGGTTAGGAGTGCATTAGGGGATAGTGGTTTGCACTGTATGGTTCGCAAAGCAGTAACTTAGAATTCACTTCTAAGTCTAATTAGCCATGTGCTCCACCCCTCCCCCTGGAACTGCTTCTGGTAAGGCATCTATGTGCTTAGCAATTCACAGAATCATTTGGCCATGTAGATTAGCATGACTGCACTTGGAACCTCACGGTAGTGAACATAGCCAAAAGGCCATTTCATCCACTGAGACAGAGGCAAATGCTGGGGAGCTTAGTGGTAGGTGGAGGTGTATGAGTAAGTGTATGGGAAGGGCTGCATGTGTGAGATCATGATGAGTGTGTGTCTGCCTGGAAGATAGCAGTAGGGGAGTTAGTGGGGTAAGTTAGGTAGGTGTGTGTGTATGTGTGTGTGTGTGTGTGTGTGTGTGTGTGTGTGTGTGTGTGTGTGTGTGTGTGTGTGTGTGTGTGTTTGTGTGTGTGCATGGGTTGGTGTGGCTGTCATATTTCCACATACTCCTACACTAATCAACAGAGTCTGCAACCTTGGGTGGAGAGAATCACTAGCCACCAGGGAAAACTCTTATTCATGCCTGAGAGGCACTTAAACAGTACAGGAATGAGGGGGTGTTGGGGAAAAACTAGCCACCAGAGATAACTTCTAATTATGCAGGAGAGGCACATAAGCAGAATGGGGATTGGGGGATGGGGCAGCACTAGACACCAGGGATGCTGAATACACCATGCCTTAAATGCACATATTTTTAAAAAAGGTGTGGGGTAGCAGTAGACACCAGTGAAAAGTAGTGTGCCATAAAATGGCACAACATGTATTTTAAGACCTGTATTCTCCCATCACCCAGAGAGGATATTAGCCATCTGCACCACTACTAGGCACCAGGGATTGATTATTAAAATAAAGTATAGGGAGGAAGGGATTTGAACCATTCACCCTTGACAAAGGTCACCCTTGCATTAGTCCACTGCACTAACTGCAAGTTAGTTCAGCACTATTTTTTTAATATTTATTGAAGATGTCAGATGTTATGCAATGCCTGCAACATATTGTGATGTACGAGGGTGAGAAACAGGAAATATTAGGCTTCATCACATAGTTCTAAAATAGCATTTGCCATAGCATGCATTTACTAAAGGATGTGAAATCTGAATGTGTGGCATTACAAACTGATTCTAATCATCTGTGAATTTCCAGGAGAGGGGGAAAAGGAGATAGATGTTCTGAAAATAGGTAAGGGATATGTAGTATGTGTGCATGTGTTTTATTGTGTGCTTGTGTGTGTGCTTGTGTGTGTGTGTAAGAGTAACTACAGAGGGAGAGGTGCCGGTGCTAATATGATGTGGTAACCATTGTTAGCTACTGCAGGAAGTACTGATATGCACTTCAAAGTAGTTAACTCTGATTCACAGACATGCAAATTAGCCAATAATGAGATTTTTTCCTCATTGTAACTAGTATGTCTATGAATTGCAAAAGACTCTACTGCAGTATTTCTGCTGTAGTCTGTATGGAAAGTGCTGAAGTTCTGTATGAATCCTTGAGTGTGTTTTTCAAAATTTAAATGTGCAGTTAAAAAGAAAAAATAATAGTGCAAATCAGAACAATTTAGGTACAGGAATGTGAGTTAGACATTTTGTTTTTGAATATTTCCCATGATGTACATGAAATAGAAAAAAATGGCAAACAGAAAAAAATATTATGTTGATCCCTGAAAAAATGAGAGATAAATATAATAAACAAGCAATAAGAAAAATACAGGAAAGGTCTGAGTATTATTTTGAAGCAGGGGATTTTTTGTGATGAATATTGTCAGATAAAGTTCCTATGACAAGTAACATGAAAGATATAATGTTAGAAGAAAGAATATGTAATATGTGTAATACTGAGATAACATAAATATAGTGTTTGTTGGACTACAAAAAGAATGAAAAATGTTGGACTTTGTTTAGGGACATATGATTGGAACGTTTTAAAATACTGACATGGACATGATCTTGAAAGGGAAATACCATTTTGGAAATCAGGTGGAAAATGAAAAGTGAGGAAAAAATGATGTACTGAAATATGATGTTTATGGAACAGAAAATGCGAATGTCTGTTTATTAGAAAAGAAAAGATGACGAGGAATTAATGTGTATAGTAAACAATGCCTGTGATGGAAGGGTAGGGGGTAAAATTGGTATGATTGTATAAAAATTGTAAATACAATGAAGGTGTAGATAGCAGAGAAAAAAGAATGCAAAAAAAAATGTATTTTATTTTTTAGGAAAGAACCACAAGATACTTACATCTACCCGAGCTACTATCAATTCAGGTAGATGGGATTTTGGTCTAATGTCTCATCCAAAGTATGGCACCCTTAGGACTGCAATGCCCCCTTATGCTGTATTACAATGTCAGTATTAGAAAAAAATCAATCCAAGTACCTGGGGTAGGAACAGAACTCACAGACGGTGGATCTTCCAGCAATATAAGCAGGCGGGCTATCTGTTGGACCAACAACACTATGTTCAATGACTCTTCCTTTACTTTTACTATTTCATCAGATTCCTCTAGTATCTATATCTCTCATACATATATCCAACACTATGTTCAATGACTCTTCCTTTACTTTTACTATTTCATCAGATTCCTCTAGTATCTAAATCTCTCATACATATATCCATCTTTTCTTTCTCTGTTTAATTCTTTTACTCTCTTTCTCTACCTGTCTACCAACCAGCCCTACTTTTATGTTTGAAATCCTTCCTTCACCCACACTTTGCTCAAAATAATAAACTTCTCTTCCTTTTATCCATTCTTACTCAGGTAAGCTAAACTATTTTTTAGTCCCTCTGTATTTCTACCTTCTTTCTCAAGTCATCATATTCAATTACCTGATATACCCCTTACCAATATTATAATCATTATTTCTGTTTTAATCCTCTCTCCACATTATCTCTTTCCAGTCCATCTATGTCAATTCTCTAGTTCTGTTCATCTCGTTCCTTGTTTTCCAGTTTCACATGTTTCATATTGCCAATCATTTTATGTTTTCAATGTAGTCACTGGTTGTGAAATACACCATTGTTTACATCCTTACTAACATTCTAAGGTCTCACCCCTTCATTTATAATAGCATTAATCTCCAATATACACTACAAGATCACCACAAATTTCAGGCTATACTGCATATATGCCATTCACATCTGAATCATCTTTCTTCTATTCTGCCCTCCAGTCACTGTTTTCTGTTTTGTCTTCTATATCTTCAAAAATCTATCACACAATCTAGTTTTCCTTATTAAAGGTTTATATGTTCTTTTTTTAATGGGTTGCTCCCTAAAAGACTAAGAGTGGCCCAAATGTGGCCCTCAGAAAAGTGAAACTAGAGGTGCACAAAGATAATAAGACTGATACAATGATACCTCTCAACTGTACAGATTTTTGCACAATGTCTAGATTTTTGCCTCATATTTTTGGTCTGTTCAGAAAATTTGTGATTTTCTGGCAAATCACTGGGATGATCTGAGAATTGAAGTCACTAAATGATACACATTTGTGTTTCAGACTTCATATCCTTCAGAAAAATGCATGCTAAGACAAATCCTGTTATTCTAGCAGTGTTTTAAGTTTATATGAGCAATATTTAAAATCTGTCCCTATTTTTGGTCCTTCGTCCCCCCATTTTGACAAGGTTTGTCAAGATTTTTTGCTCTAGGAGATTGAGAGGTATGTAACAATTGTATATCGGTGCATTCTCTGTACTCCAAGGTATGATAGTATTGGAATTAAGTATAAGGGATATGGAGGCACAGTTGCCTTGCCAGGAGTGCAGCACAGATGAAACCCCATGTGAAAAATGTTGAATGCATACATCGAGTTTTGAGACTTGTAGAGTTGAGAGTTGTATTTCTCAACCTTTAGTTTTCACCATTGTGAGACTTGCAATTACAGATCTCACACTCATTAAAGGAAGTCTTTTCAAGCACTACCTTTCTCAGTAAATACAACACATAGTTAAGCATTATTTCTAATTACACCCATAAATTAATAATGTGCTGCAAATTTTTTTATTTTTTGCATTATGAGAACAGTACTATATTAAGTCATTAAATATGCAGATATGCAGTTACTGGAATATCAGCACTTGACAATATAGTATTACAAATATAAGTAAAGCATTGCAATACCAGCAGTGGTGGTGCTGCGGTAGCGTTGTCGCCACACAGTTAGACGTTGCCCGTTCGATTCTCAGTTAGAGTGTCTTCTTTGTGGCAACATGCGTGAATGGGCATTCCTTCGTTGAAGGTTGTGCATTAGGCCCGGCAAGCCAGCACGTAAAAATCTATTGCCAATCATTAGTGGACCGGAGTTCCGCTGTGGCGACCCCTAACCGGGAAAAGCTGAAAGACACAACATTGCAATACCTATATTATAAAAAGTTCTGCAAGTCTTACAACACAAAGACAGGTGGGCAGGAAAGGAAAACAAGCAGATCTTAAGTCTTTTGTAGTTGTTATTTAATTGCTAATTCTCTTTTATTATGAAGTTAAAAATGTTGCATCAAAAAACATGGTAGCCACACAAATAGATCTACAAATGCTGTATAACAGAGAATATCCATCAAAGAAACTAAGATGAACCTTTCAATAGCTGAAATATCTGTTGATTGCGTTTATCAGCTTCAGTATTCAGCATTTCCCACTCGAAGTTTTCCAGTGAATTAAATTTATGCAATGATAGCGTAGATCTCTCCACTGACATTTCTCTAAACTGTACTAAGAGTTTGCATCTTGCTAAGTAAGGAAAAGATCACCCATCCTGTTAACAAATTTAATTAAATGAACAAACCTTAGCAAAATAAACGCAAGGCTTCTTAAGTGATGGTTTCCCCATAAGGGGAAAAAAAAACATAACTGGTTTATTCAGCATTCTCTTCTGAAGTATCCATTACATGGTTTCATCCCGACTTCATTTTTTTTTTTAACTAGATGGCCTTGGATCAATGACTGGCAATTAATATTCAAAAGGAGCACACTGATTGGTCAGCCCAACCAGCGTGCCCATTGTAAATTTGAGAATATACTAATATAAAAAGGTCTGGTCACCTGGACTTTTTTTTTTTCTATAAACATATCCAACAAAAAATGTATTTTTCTTTCATTTTTTTTAAACACAATTGAAAACTGAAGATCTCAAATGAACAAGAGAGATGGCAAAGGGAAAAATAAAAGGATAATCAGGTCTGTTATGCAAAACTAAAGAAATGTACCTGATTATCCTTTTTTATTTTCTATGTCCTGTCTCTCCCAGGTGATGAAAGTCTCCCAGTTTCCTTTTTCTTAATTAAAAAAAAAAAAAAACAATGGAGATCTTAATTTCTCCAGTGATTTCTTTACATGGAACTGCTGTACTATGTAAGCATGGGAATACAAGTCTCATACGCATGCTCAGTACATCAGGAAAGTCCTAGGATACTGGAAAAAATGTGGAAGAACACCACAGCACCATTATATAAAGACATTATTTAAAAAAAGTTAGCATTTTTTCTTAAATAATGTCATTTTATAATAGCAATAACTGACTCTATGGTGTGGTATATTTATTTATTTATTTATTTATTTAATTTATTTTATTTTACATTTGTTAACCGGGAGAAATCCGACTGGATGCATGTCCATTTTCAGCAGAGGCCCGGGGAGAAAAGCTCTGAACAATACAGATGAAAAACAGTCAAAAACAGACAAAAAAATCTAACAAACAATCAAGTGAAGATTCTGTTGTTTACATGCTAGGTATCATGAGAGATTAACAAGTACATTATCAAGAATAAGGTAATGACATAGTAATATCAATAATATTTCTATAGATAAATTCATTTAAAAAAAAAATTTATTGAAGATTTATCCACGGTTAGCTTTATTTAATCACTCGGGCTTTGCCCCCTTGATCAAACCGCACTAACGTCATCGGTTGTGGTTATATTAAGGCTCTCATCTGATGTAGTTACTCAATTTACTCATGTTTTATTTAACACTTTGACTAAGTCTATAATTATAGTGGTTTTATGGCTGTCTTATTCATGTTATTACATATTTATTTGCTTGCACTTTTTTTCTTTTGTGACCATTCATTTTATTTGCTGTATTTCAATGTTATGTCTTAGCTGTTGTAAATCTGCCTTTACATGCCAGCTTAGAATGTTGTTACCTCATTTTGTTGAATCATTGATGCCTTTGCCTGTACTTGAGATCATCTGCTTTCCCTTTGGCCTTTGTGCTCCCTCATCTTCCCGCAGGCACTATTTGTATCTGGAAGACGCTGGTTGTTGGCAGGAGGCAAAGGGTTGCAGTCATCACTGCTGGTCTCAGGGATGCACTGGATCTGATTTTCTGCCAGTTTTAGTGCTATGTAATCTCTGGCACAGAGCAAACTATGATCTAGTCTCCCATAATAATTATTCTGTGTTATGTGCCCATTGATCACTCTTTTCAACAATGACAGACATGCAAAATATGTTCTCTGCAATTCCAGCCAGAGTACTGTACTCAAATGTCAGGTCTATCAGGAAGCAAACTGGCAGAACATCAGACTTTCTCTGTGATACGGATATAGTGCTCTTTACCATAATCTGGCTTGTTTTTAATTATGGTCTCATTCTTTTTATGATAGCTCCTTCTGGATTTTATATGTTACAGTATCCTGGGATACACCAGAGTTTAAATTAGTAACATAGGGGCTGCAAAGGGTGAAACTTTCCTACTTGGAACTGTGTGCATGTGTGGGCTGGCCATACTGCATGAGGCCTATTTGGGCACCCAAGGGCAGGAACCCCTAACAAGAATGCATTGCTTCTACAACAACAGAGAAAATTATGTAAGCTGAAACTTTAACAGCAACATAAAGAGTGATACCAAAAGAAATAAAATTAAACTGTTTATACAAAACAGGGAAGATGATAAAAGAATAAAGGCAGCAAGTTATACACGATGAATACATGCACTAATGTGTTATAATACTGTTTTGTAATTGTATTAAATCAACTAATAAGAACATTTCATAGGTGGCTAAGTACATTCTATAATGTTCAATATCCAACACAAATGTATTTATTGGAAAAATGACAAATCTTAAACTACTACTACTTTTGGTTTGTAATGTCTACCCATACTGCTCAGACAAGCTCCACGTGGGTTTACAGAGTGGTCCTAGCAGCAGGGAACTCAGAAAAGCGACTACCTTCTGGATTTAAGTATCTTTGCTTTTATTTCACTTGAAATAGCTTCTGTAGCTTACCTTGAACTAGCCTGATTGATCAAAAGTTTGCTTGTTTGTTTAATTTAACTGTGGAGGGTGCCCACTAAAGTGTGCTAGCCTGTGTAACTAATTTATCACTGTCTCTGCATTTTCTGTGTGTTTCTACCAAAAAAACACAAAAAAATAATCCTTGTTTTCCCGCCTTCCTCGACTAGTTTAGACCAGTTTACAGGCATTGCTGTATTCTGGGCTGTGGTGTAGTTCCTGTGTTGTCCATTACCTTACTTGGATAGAAGGAAGTTTCTTTGCCCACCAGTGGGAGTGGGGAGTCTTGAGCAGCCTACCTGTCCTTAGGGGAAGTGACCTCAGCACAAGAAGTTGTAGTAATTGGTTGTTTGGGACCATTTCCAGCTCTTTTGTAGTTCACTGTTTAAAATCCGCCTCTGGGCATTTTTTTCTGGCTATACTGCTCAGACAAGCTCCACATGGGTTTACAGAGTTGTCCTAGCAGCAGGGAACTCAGAAAAGTGACTAACTTCTGTATTTAAGTATCTT
The DNA here is from genome assembly GCF_019279795.1 of Protopterus annectens. Classification (NCBI taxonomy): domain Eukaryota; kingdom Metazoa; phylum Chordata; order Ceratodontiformes; family Protopteridae; genus Protopterus; species Protopterus annectens. The sequence goes on along the minus strand of NC_056735.1, from coordinate 525,203,016 downwards.
TGCTATCTTTGCTTTTTTTTCAATTGAAATAGCTTCTGTAGCTTACCTTGAACTAGCCTGAACTGTTATTTAACTGATTGCTGCATTATTTTAAAATCTGCACTTAAAGTTACATTTTAGTTGAATTTGATCAAAAGTTTGCTTGTTTGTTTGTTTAATTTAACTGTGGAGGCTGCCCACTAAAGTGTGCTTCCCTGTGTAACTAATTTATCACTGTCTCTGCATTTTCTGCGTGTTTTTACCAAAAAAACAAAAGCACAAAAAAAAAAAATCCTTGTTTTCCCGCCTTCCTTGACTAGTTTAGACCAGTTTACAGGCATTGCTGTATTCTGGGCTGTGGTGTAGTTCCTGTGTTGTCCATTACCTTACTTGGATAGCAGGAAGTTTCTTTGCTCACCAGTTGGAGTGGGGAGCCTTGAGCAGCCTACCTGTCCTTGGGGAAGTGACCTCAGCACAAGAAGCTGTAGTAATTGGTTGTTTGGGACCATTTCCAGCTCTTTTGTTGTTCACTGTTTAAAATCCGCGTTTGCACGGCTTTCGTGGTCATACGCATAGCGCGCGCCGGTTAAACAAGGTTAAACCATTTTCTGGCTCCGCCAAGTCTGTTCTTCAAATTTTCCCTTAAGGAAGCTCTACTCTTAGTATAACCAGACTACTCACTGTATTATAAGCCTAGCACTTGTTCTCAATACTTCTCTACTAAGTAAGCACTCTCGTACTAAGTAAAGCACTACATCTACTTATCACCCCTGTGAATACCCACTTCCCTTAAAGGTATACCACTCCCTTATACTGTTCTAGCATGTCGAGTGGTAGATTACTGGCGTCGTCTCCAGTTCAGCTGGTCAATCTGGGCATCTTGAGACAATGCTACAATTGTCTCATGTACACAGACAACCCTCTCCTCCTCCTCCCAACAAACACAAATACATGTGAGAGATGCAACTATATAGCCAAACTGAAGGCTGAACTCTCTCATCTCAGAGCTGGCATGACCAGACAGGAGGAGATGGCAACCACACACACAACAATCCCAGTCCCACATAGACCTACCACAACTGCAAACCAAACACATAAAAACACAAAGACATACTCGGAGGCTCTAATAAAAAACTTATCAAAACAACAGAGGCTCCCAAAGCAGACATCCAAAAATCCACCACCTCAAAACAAAACACATGCAACACATACTTCAATAAATCAGTGTGTCGACCAATCGCAGACCTTAAGGCCAAACACCTTGCCTGATACACTAGTAATACGTGACTCCATAGTCAGACACACTGATGTCCCACTGACCAGGCTGAACAAGGAGAAGGTGACTGTGAGCTGTCTATCGGGAGCTAGGATCCGCCACATAACACACGCACTCAGGTCACTCCAAAGCAAGTACAAATATGACTCCGTCATTGTCCATGCTGGTGTGAATGACCTGAGACGTACCTCCCTGGACTACATGAAAAGAGACATAGAGGAGCTCTCTGATTATGTAGCTCACGCTGGTATGACCCTGACCCTGAGCAGCATCTTGCCCTCATCAAGAATGATACCACAATACAAAGACAAGATGATCACCTTTAACAATTGGCTCAAGTACTGGTGTCATTCTAAGGGGATCCAATGTCTGTCTGCCTGGGATGATATGTTGGACAAGCCACGCTGCTTCGCAAGGGATGGCTTACACCTGTCACCACTGGGCTTCCGGATATTGGCTAAGGCTCTTGCCACCCCATAGTGCCTTTTTTAGGCAAGGCTCAAAAGACAAACCCACCTCCTTAGAAAACAAAAATGGAAAAAAACTAAGGGTAATGCTGCTCAACGCCAGAAGTCTAAATCTCAAGATGCAGGCACTTGATACACTCCTCAGCATGGAGAACATCGACGTCTGTGCAGTAACTGAAACCTGGTTCAAGGCTCCTGAGAGCACCCCAGCACTACCAGGTTATACCTCGTATCATGCTTTTCGGCCCCAAAACCCGGGCCGAACCACAAAGGGAGGGGGAGTGTCCATATTCATAAAGGAGACCCACACCTCCAGGTTAGTAGCAACACATGAAGCATCAGAGACCATAGCAAAACTGCTATACAACTGGTAGCATGTTACAGACCACCCTCCCAATCTCAAGAACCCCACTCAGCCTTCCTGAAGACATTGGAGGATATGAATGTATCACAAAATACCATCATACTGGGAGACTTCAACTACCCAAACATAGATTGGGTACATTATTCTAGCCCTAATACCCTAGCCCAAAGGTTCTTGGAATTCATAAATTCAAATGCACTGGAACAACTAGTCACCTCTCCCACTAGGGGAGATAATATACTAGACCTGATCATCACAAACATGGGGACGAAATGCTCCACACCGGAAGTATACCCCTCACTAGTGAAATCTGACCACAAACTAATCACCCTGGATATACATATCCCACCTCCACCCCCAGCACAAAAGACCACAGTGAAAAACTTCTCAAAAGCAGACTTCACTCTTCTTAAGACTGAGATGGTATCCTTTAAGCCCACTGTGCCAGTGGATACCACATCCCACAATGCCGAATCCTTCACAAATGCTTTCTATGGACATCTCCAAGAATGCATGGATCATGCAATCCCAAACAAATCCAAGTCCCTCTCCACCAAATGTAAGCTTCCTGTCTGGTGGACCTCAGCCATAAACAAATTGTATAACAAAAGAAGGAAGCTACAGCACGTCAGAGCGAAATCCCATGAAGGGAAGACATCTCTGATCAACATTAGCAGAAAACTACTTTCTCTCATAAAAACATCCAAGGCAAACTTTGAGAGAAAAATTGCTAAGGACACTAAAGATAACCACAAAGCCTTCTTCAGCTATGTTAGAAACCTGGGCGGAAACCCTCAGATACGCTCAGAGTTGGTTCACAACAACAAAAAATACACTGAACCCACAGATATTGCTAACATTCTGGCTGACAGGTTCAGTGCAAATTTCTCCTCCTTCACCCCAAAAGAAGAAATACTTATCCCAGCTGAATTTAATCTCCTGTCATCTCAGATGTCCAAGTGAGAACCACCCTAAACAAAGCAAAAAACACATCATCAATGGGACCTGACGGTATCCCGGGGTGCGTGTTACGTGAACTCCAAGAGGAGCTAAACCCACACATAAAAATGCTATTTAACCTTAGCCTTACTTCGGGATATGTACCTAAACACTGGCATACAGCAACAGTGGTCCCACTCCAAAAGGGGGGTGCCTCTACAGACCCTGGAAACTACCGCCCCATAAGCTTGACTAGCCTGGTCCGCAAAGCTATGGAAAGAATCATTATGGAACTCATAAACGGAGACATAGGGGACCTACAGATGCTTGACCCCACCCAGTTCGGCATTGTAAAGGGCAGATCCTGCCTTTTAAACCTGGTTGACTTTTTCAAAACAGTCACTAGAGCCATTGATGAGGGCAAAGCAGTCCATACAGCATACCTGGACTTGGCTAAGGCCTTCGACACAATACCCCACTCAGGCATCATAGATAAGCTAAACAGCTTAAAAGTAAACCCTTATGTCACTAGATGGGTTGCAAACTGGCTAAAGGACAGAACCCATAAAGTTAAAATCGCTGGAGCAATGTCAGACTCAAAGCCAGTCACAAGTGGTGTCACACAGGGATCTGTCCTGGGACCCCTCTTGTTCAGCATTTATTTCTCAGATGTTAAAGCAAACATGGGAGGGCTGTGGCTGACAAAGTTTGCAGATGACTACAAACTAGGCGCCATAGTCGATACACCAGCAGATACACACATCCTACAAAAAGGCCTCACTGAAACGGACAACTGGTGCAGTAGTCACGGCCTTAAACTAAATGCCAAAAAATGTATAGTCATCCCTTTTGGAAAAAACAAAGTACCCACAAATTATCACATAGACAGCAACCCACTGAGTATGGAAAAAGTAATCAGAGACCTAGGGACCCAAGTAGAGAGCGACCTCTCATTTGACACCCACATTGCCAAAGTGGTTAGAAAAACATTCTACCTTGCACACCTCATCATGAAGGGTTTCACATCCAGATCCAAGGATGTCATTGTACCCCTATATTCCTCCCTCATCAGACCCATGATTGAGTACAATGCCCCATTTGGTATGTACCTCACCCGGCACTTGCAACAGCTAGAGAGACCACAAAAGTACCTCACCAAAAGGATCAAGGGTCTCCAACATATGTCTTATTCTGCCAGACTAAAGAAACTTCAGCTCTATTCAGTAGCATACCGCCTGCTCAGAGGTGATCTCTGCCTGACGTACAAGCCCATGTCCAATCAGGATCTGATGGACATGCTCCACCTCAAAAAATCCAAATCCATCAGGACCACGAGAGCTAAAGACTTAAACCTCGGCACAAGTATGAATAGGACATGCTGGAGGGATAGATTCATAACCCAGAGGCTTCCTATGCTTTGGAACAGGATCCCAGTTCATATTAGACAGAGCCCCTCACTGACTCTCTTCAAGAGAAATCTTGATGAGTGGATGGGAGATCGTAAGTTTACACCAGGGGTCACATCTGTGTCACTGCTAGACAGGGGCACAGTAAACTAATTCTATTATATAAGGGGACCTTCACTGTGTCACTACTAGACAGAGGCACAGTATTCTAGATTTATTCTGTACATTTTTGTACCACTTCATGGGGTGGCAAAAGCCACATCACTATGGCTAGGCTTACAAATGCCCCAGGGTAGATAGCCTAGTACTATACTATGAAACTATGAAACTATAAGTGTTCTGTTTTCTAAACCTGTTATGTGACCCCTACCAAGATGATCTCTTTAAGGGCAGGGTCAGTTCTGACCACCTCTAAGCTTTAATTTACTGTGTTTCAGTCAGTCTGTAATCACCCTGATCTGTTCACATTGTTATTACCTTACTTTGAAAAGGCATTTGACTGCATCAAGTGATGGTATTTGTGATGATGTGAGGTAGTTCCAGCTGTGCCAGGGAGAGTATGGCAGTGCATGTGTAGCATATGCCAGCAGAGCTAGCTGGAGTTTTGTAAAGAACTATATGTCATTTGAATATCAAACTGATTTGTACAGATGCTTATGTTAAAATGTATTTGTGAAGTTGCTTGTGTTAAAAATGTATCAACAGTGGGTCCTGCTGGACAGAAAAAGAAATATACACTTATGTCAGACTGTATTGTTGTAACTGATGAAATGTATATCTTTTAACAGAGGATGCTGGAAAGGAAGGGGTTAAACTCAGCCCAGCTAACCTTAAGAAAGATAGCCTGAAATTAAATGAATTGGATTAGGCCATAAAGATTTTATCTCACAGGCCTGAATGCAGCCAGAGAAATAATGTCTCTGAAAAGTCTGGGCTGAGATCCTGCTCTGTTGTCCTTAGTGGTGAACTAATTGCTACCCTGGGGTGCAAGAGAATGGCTTGTTAGTTTTTGCAGGAAGGATGGAAGTGCTGGAATTGTTTTACAGTTTTCAGATGCTGTAATAAACCTTAACTAAAGTTCTATGTATGTATTGTGACACATCAGTGCCAGATCCCGGCTTAGTTTCTAGTGAGAGGTTAGTGTGGGAACCACCGTGTCAGGTGACCAGATGTGATGTCATTCTGTAGCCAGCACTGAAATTGTATTTGAATACTGGTAAGAGATGTGAGGAATGCAATCTCTTTCTGGATCTGACAAGATGCTCATCCACTTTCATCTGTCTTGGTTTAGTAAGTAACTAGGGAACATTATTCAGTCAGTTAAAAATAGTGAGATTAGCTAAATGTTGTTTTTTCTGTATCTGTCCATATGTGTTATTTTTTATATGTTCTGTGATTGAAACTATGGTGTTTATTGTAAATAGATATTCAGTACTTTCATGTTTTATTATTTATTATTAAATATATCTATACCTATAATTGTGGCTGGTCTTTTAGAAAATATTTAACCTTTGAGAGGACTTGCATTTATTTAGTGGCACTGTGGTTCCCCATTCTTGAAAGCCTTGCTGCTTGGTTAAAAACTATAATTTGTACAAGTATTAATTTTAATAAGTGTAATTGGGTACCCTGGTAACAGCTTTAAAGTAGCTGGCTTTGGGTGTTCTGATGGTGGCAATGTACTTATAGTCTGGGTGGAGGTGGCAGAGCAGGTAAGCTGTGCCAGCCTTTCCCAGGTGTGTGTGTGTGTGTGTGTGTGTGTGTGTGTGTGTGTGTGTGTGTGTGTGTGTGTGTGTGTGTGTGTACGAAAATCAAATCTCAAAGACAGTGTGTGTGACAGCTACTTTGAACAGAAACACTGAGAGCACTGATTTCACAGAGAGGGTGGTGCACGACTTGGCTTGGAACACTCGGCTAAGGACTCAGACCTATAGTGGTCAGGGGGGAGTCTTATTTGGGGCCTAGAGAGGGCCCAGTCCCAGGACTGGAGTGTGCATTTTCTGTGTGCTCTTAAGGGAAATTGTATTTGGTGCAGAAGGCTGCATCTGAAAATACTGTGTTTATTTTTCTCATAGTGAATGTTCTCTAGTGGTATCAGTGGTGAGGACTGAGGCTCCTTGATCACTAGCCCAGAAGAGGGACATCACATATTGGTAGCAGCAGTGAGATATTCATTGAACATCTATAACCTTTAAACAGTTGTCACTAAATTTGTGTGTAATCTTAGCAGCCACAAGGTGAACATAAAGAGTTTCATTTTTTTCACAAGAGTTTTATTTATTTATTTTAGTTTGGTTTAGTCAATGAAAGTGGGAAAAGATGTCTGCAGAAGATTATGGCAAACTGACACTGAACCAGTTGGCTAAAGTGTGCACGCCAACCTGACTAAAGAAGAAATGATTTCAGCCTTAGTAGCAGCTGCAGCACAGACCAGCAATCAGGAAGACAACCAGTCTGGTGATGGGATGGGCAGCTGTCAAAAACAGGACAGTTCACCTTTTCCTCAGAACACTTAAAACCAATCTGTAGTTATAGAGACTTGAACTGGAGGCAAAACATATAGAATTAGAATCAGCAGAAAAACTGCAGCATTTGAAGGCTAAAGAAAATGCAAAGCAGCATCAACATGAGAGGTATATACTAACTCTTCTTCAGGAGCATGGAGGTAATGGAGAAGAGAGTAACTGAACCCCAGAAGTACCCAAGGTCAGTAAATTTATTCCACAGTATACAGAAGGTGATAATGTTGATAGTTTTATTCATATATTTGAAAGAGGTGCAAACAGTATGATGTTGACCAAGGGTTCTGGGCACAGTTCCTGACCCCCTTACTCCAGGGTAAAGCTTTAATTGCTGTTTCTAAATTGTCTCATACTGATTGTTTAAATTATGACAATGTTAAATAATGTTTATTGGAATGTTTTAAGTTAATACCCTCCTGAAGCTTACAGAAAAAAATTGTGAGCATAGCCATAGGGCAGATAAAAGAGTATGTGATTATATTGCTGGGCTAAGCACTTATTTTCATAGGTGGGTGAGTGGGTGTCAGGTCACCACATTTGAAAGGCTGGCAGACCTTTTTGTGAGGGAACAAACCTTTACCACTTTGCTTGAGGACGTGAGAATCTGGTTGGTAGACCAGGAGTGTAACTCTTCAGTTGAGCTGGGGAGAAAAGGAGATCTCTACATGGCAGGCCAGTCACCACTGCACAAAAAGGTGATACGCAGTGCTTCACGTGGATATAAGGGAACCTATGGTGGGCAGCCAAAAACATCCCAATAGAGTCCACCAGTAAAAGGAGAAGTGACTAGTTCAGGTACACAGTCAGGATCAGGGTTTAGATGTTTTAAATGTACAAATGTCCCCTGAAGGAAGGCGAGGAACAAAAGTTGAGGGAGCCAGCAAGTAGAAATAACAGCATGCCAGTGGTAAGTTGACTGGAGACAACAGGAGTACCAAACTATCACTGGAGTTTGTATCCTGTCTTAGTGGATAGAAAACAAACCACTGCCAAGAGAGACACAACCTCTGACATAAGCATTGTGAAACCTGCAATGGTTAAAGAGGAGCAATACTTGCTTGGGCAGTCCACTCCAGTCAGGGTTTTAGAATGGACCCCATTCCAAATAGCTTTGGCCAGGGTTCACCTTGATTGAGAGGGTGGAAAGGGAAGCAAACAAGTAGGTGTGTTTGAGGATATCCCTGCAGATGTCTTGATAGGGAATGATTTGATAATGCAATACCTTATGTGCATGCAGTTACATGCAGTCAGGGTTGGAGACAGGTATGTGGGTCTGGTAACCTGGGGGAGACCCAGACAGACCCCACACCTGAAGCCGGGGGTGGCTATTTCAGAGAGGGGGCTACCCTGTAGCAGTGAGTCTGAAAGTGAGCCACAGCTGCTGATAGGCACTGATGTTCCCATGGACAGGGTGACTGCAAGGGCAGAGGTGAGTGTTAGTACCCGGGCTGACAGTGAGGCACCACTGTTAGAGGATACCAGACTTCCTGTGGAAGGGGAGCTGGGAAGGATCACAAAAGTAGAGTTGAGACAGGCTCAGCTCTTGGATACTACATTACAAGGCTTGAGAGAGGTAGCTAAGGAGGCACCTGAATCTCAAGGAAAAGGGGAATCTGTATACTGGAACAAAGGATTACTGTATATAGAGTGGAGCCCTGAGGGAGGGCTAGAGGTTGAGGTAATATAGCAGCTAGTAGTCCCCAGAGTCTACCATCTGGCACTTCCAGCCATAGTCCATGACAGTCCTTTTGCAGGTCATATTGGCATAAATAGTACTAAGAGACATATTATACAGAACTTTTATTGGCCTGGGATTGCAAGGGATGTAACAGGGTACTGCAGAACCTGGGAGCAGTGGCAAAAAGTAGGCAAGGCGAGAGGCAAGGTCAAAGCTCCTTTGATGCCTTTGCTTTGATTGAGGAGCCATTTCAGAGGGTAGCTATGGATATTGTAGAGCCTCTGAGTACCCTAAGTTCCACAGGGAAGAAATATATTCTAGGGGTAGTAGATTATGCTGCTAGATACCCTGAGGTGGTGTCTCTGTCCTCCATCAAGGTAGAGAAGGTGGCAAATGCTTTGTTAGATATTTTCATTAGCGTAGTTTTCCTGAGATAAATACTGACTGCCAGAGGTGCCAATTTCATGTCAAACCTGCTGGCTTGTCTGTGGGAGCTCTGTGGGGTGAAGCACCTAAAGACCACCCCCTACCACCCACAGACTAATGGTCTTGTGGAGAGGTTAAACTCTACACTAAAGACCATGCTAGGGGCACTTGCAGACCAGTTTAAGTGAGAGTGGAACAAATAATTGCCCCATCTGCTGTTTGCATATAGAGAGGTACTCAGGAATTCACAGGTTTTTCACCCTTTGAGTTGCTGTATGGGCATAGGGTGAGGGGTCATTTGGATTTGATTTGTGATATCTGAGAGTATGAGTGTGAATCCAACAAGGACTCTGTTCTGGCATATGTCCTAAACCTTAGGACAAGGCTTAGGGAGCTCATGGGCTTGGTCCAAGAGAACCTGGCAGGAGCCCAGCAACAGAAAAAGGTCTGGTATGACAGGAAAACTCGAGGCCGAGTGTATGCTGTGAGACAGCATGTTATGATGCTCATTCTTGTCAGACACATTAAGCTGTAGGTAACTTGGAAAGGACCGTTCGTAAGGAAGGTCAGTGATGATAATTACATGCTAGTACTGCTAGGCAGGAGGCAGGGGCACAAACTGTACCATGTTAACATGATGAAGCCTTACCATGATAGGGAAGCCCTTGTATTGAGTATTTGCAGTGGGTGACAGGAGGAGTCTGAGGGGGATCTGGTGACTGATCTCCTCAATGAGGCTCGGACTGACACCTCAGTGGAAGGGGTAGCAATCTCCCAGCAGCTATCCCATACCCAAGTTCAAGAAATCTGAGCAGTATTACAGGAGTTTGGGGACATGTTCACTAGGAAACCTGGGTGCACCCACCTGGTGCAGCACCATGTGGATACAGGACCCCAAAGACCTATCAAGCAGGCCCCTTACAGAGTGCCTGAGTGACTCAGACCAACTCTGAGGGAGGAGATACAGGAAATTTTGGAAATGGGAGTAATCCAGGAGTTCAGTAAACCCAGGGTCTCCCTAGTGGTGCTGGTACCAAAGAAGGATGGCAGCACCAGGTTCTGTATGAACTACAGAAAGCTAAACAGTTACACAGAGTCAGATGCTTACCCCATGCCTAGGACAGAGGGAGCCTTAAAGCAGCTGGGTGGGGCTAAGTATTTGACCACTATTAATCTGACCAAGGGCTCCTGGCAGGTGCCCTTGACTCTCATGACTAGAGAGAGATCAGACTTTGTGACTCCTTCTGGATTATATAAATTCATGAAGATGCCCTTTGGGATGAAAAATGCCCCAGTTACCTTCCAGAGGCTGTTAAGTCATATCCTAGCAAGAGCAGGAGATTAGGCCCTTGCTTATCTGGATGATATTGCCATCTACAGACATTCCTGGCAAGAGCACCTTCAGCATGTCAGGGAGGTACTCGAGAGACTGCAAAGGGCAGGGTTGACCATTAAGCCCAGTAAGTGTCGGGTAGGTATGGCAGAGGTCTTCTACCTGGGACATAGAGTGGGGAGTTTTAAGATCAGTCTAGAACCTGCCAAAGTCCAAGCTATTCAAGCATGGCCTGCCCCTGTTACCAGAAAGCAGGAGAGGGCAATCTTGGGGACAGCAGGGTACTACAGAAAGTTTGTTCCCAATTATAGTACAGTAACTGCTCCTCTCACAGGCCAGGTGAGGAAAAACAGGCCAAATAAGGTTGTGTAGACCCCAGCCTGCAAGCAGGGATTGCAAAAGCTTAAAAGGGCTTTGGGAGGACCCCCGGTGATAACCAGTACAGATTACGCAAGCAACCAGTACAGATTGCAGCAAAGAATTTGCTGTGCAGGTGGATGCTTCAAACCATAGGGTGGGGGCTATACTCAGCCAGGTTTTCTCAGAGGGAAAAGAACACCCTGTTGTATATCTCAGCCATAGACTCCAACCTAGGGAGGAATGCTATGTAGCTGTAGAAAAAGAATGTCTAGCCATAGCATGGGCACTGTAAAAACTTCAGCCATAGCTGTTTGGAAGGAAATTCACTGTGGATACAGACCACAATCCCATAACATGGCTACATTGAACCAGACAGCAAAATGCCTAGTTATTAACGTGGAGCTTAGGGTTGCAGGTATATGACATGACAGTGCAGCACTATAGTGGGGTCAGCAATGCCAATGTAGATGGGTTCTCAAGACAGGGTATGGGTTAATGTGCTCCCAGACAGGCTCATTCCTCTCAAGCAATGTTTCCCCAAGGTCACTGGAAAAACTAGCTTGAGTCTTCAAAGGGGGGTGATGATGTGAGGTAGTGCCAGCTGTGCCAGGGAGAGTAGGGTAGTGCATGTGTAACATATGCCAGCATAGCTAGCTGGAGCTTTGTAAAGAATTATATGTCATTTGAATATCACACTGATTTGTACAGATGCTTGTGTTAAAAATATATTGTAAAGCTGCTTGTGCTAAAAATGTATCAACAGTGGGTCCTGGACAGAAAAGAAATATACATGCAAGCCAGATTGTATTATTGTAAGTGATAAAATGTATATATTTTAACAGAGAATGCTTGAACGGAAGGGTTTAAGCTCAGCTAAGCTAACCTCAATAAAAATTGCCTGAAATTAAATTACTTGGTTTAGGCCATAAAGATTTTATCTCACAGGTCTGAGTGCAGCCAGAGATGTAATGTCTGTGAAAAGTCTGAGCTGGGATCCTGCTCTCTTCTCCTCAGTGGTGAACTAATTGCTGCCCTGGGGTGCCAGAGAATGGCTTGTTAGTTTCTGCAGGAAGAGTGGAAGTGTTGGTTTTCTTTTACAATTTTCAGATGCTGTAATAAACTTTAGCTACATTTCTATGTATGTGTTGTGACACATCAGTGCCAAATCCTGGCTCAGTTTCTTGTAAGAGGGTAGTGTGGGAACCACAGAGTCAGGTGACCAGATGTGATATCATTTTGTAGCCAGCACTGAAACTGTATTTGACTACTAGTGAGAGATGTGAGGAGTGCACTCTGTTTTTGGATCTGACAAGACACTCATCTACCTTCATCTGCCTTGCTTTAGTAAGTAAAGTACAGTTGTGTACGCTTACCATAAATGTAGATGTTTGAGTGTATTCACTGTTGCAGTCATTACATTTGGGTTATCTGCTTGCAGGTAGCCCTCAGTTGGACTGATTAACAAAGTTTTGGGTCCTGCATCAGTTGCTGTCCCTTCTTCCATGACGTGAGGACGTCAGAGGTATAAAACATGCAGCCGACACCATTATGTCAGTTTTTCTTGCCCCAGATGTCAGGTGCCCCCTTAATGGGAAGCAATTAAATATAAAAGTACAAATATATGCCTCCATCAAAAAAGCAAATACACCAAAAAGGCTTTTAAGCATAGTAAAGGAAAGTAGAGGTATAGTCAAAAGAAGTTAGGGGGCTGGAGGGAGGGTAACCAGGACTGCAACAGTGAATACACTTGAACATCTATATTTATGGTAAGTGTACACAACTGTACTATATTCTTCGTGTTTCACTGTTGCAGTCATTACATTTGGGTAGATTCCTAAAGCTATGGTTGGGAGGAGGAATTTAGATAGAATTAGGGCCAGTTATAAGGCCCTGCAAGTCTGCCGTGGCAAAGCCAGCTTTAGATTTAGAGAAAATTGGCAAATGATAATGCTTGGTGAAAGTATGTACAGAACTCCAGGTAGCAGCTTCTAGGATGTCCCTGGTAGGGACGCCTCTGAGAAAGGCTGTACAGATAGATGCAGCCCTGGTGGAGTGAGGTCTGATCCCCTGGGGGATAGGTTTTCCATGGTGCTTATAGCAGAAATGAATGCAATAGCTTATCCATTTAGAAATGGTTTGCTTTGAAATAGCCTTCCCCTCTGCCCCTGCAGCAAATGCCACCAGCAGTTGTTCAGATTTAATTTGAGGTTTAATCCTGTCCAAGTAGAATCTAAGTTGTCTGTGCACATCTAAGGAATGCAGTATCCATTCCCCTTTATTCTGTGGATTGGCAAAGAAGGTTGGCAAATGAATGGACTGATTAAGAGCCACACTGGATACCACCCTGGGCATGAAGGATGGATTGGTTCTGAGGGACACCCTGTCCGCATGAAAGATGATGAAAGGCTCCACTGCCATAAGGGCCTGTAATTCAGATACCCTTCTAGCCGAAGTGATTGCTAAAAGGAAAGCTGTTTTCCAAGAAATAAATTTTAAGTCTGCAGTAGCAGCTGGCTCGGAAGGAGGTAGAGTGTGTTTCTCCAAGACAAAGTTAAGGTTCCAGGCTGGGGTTGGAGCTCTCCTGTGTGGTCTCAAATTTTTGGCCCCTCTGAGGAACTGCTTGAGCAGTGGATGAGAGAAGAGGGGAGGTTCTGTGTTATAATGAGCTAAAATGGCTGAGGCATGGATTTTAATGGAGGAAAAAGACAGGCCCTTGTGAAGTATCTCAGTTAAGTATTGTAAAATCTAAGGTAAATTGGGCACTGCTGTACTCATCCTTTGAGATTGGTTCCAGGCACAGAATCTTTTCCATTTTTCAGCATAAGGTTTTCTAGTACTAGGCCTCCTTGCCTCTAAAATTATATCCATCACAAGTTTGCTGAGGGATGGTAAAGGACAGGTTAAGTAATTATCCAGGCTGCAAGGTTCAGTGTTAGAAGCAGAGGGTGCAGAATCTGGTTCTCCTGCTGAGACAGCAGGAAAGGAGTCTGAGGCAGGTGCCATGGAGATAACCAGAAGGGGGTACCAGTGTTGGCGTGGCCATTCTGGAGCAATCAAAATCATCCTTGGTTTGTCCTGTTTGATTTTTAGTAGTACTTTGGAGAGCAGAGGCAGAGGGGGGAAGGCATAGACTGATAGGTTTTTCCAGCTGAAGGACAGAGCATCCACTTTCCAGGCTTGTTTGTGGGGAGTCCTTGTGCTAAATTTGTCCAACTGGTAGTTCTGGGGAGTGGCAAACAGGTCTATATCTGGGCTCCCCCATTTGCTTGTCAACATGTTGAAAATCCTTGGTTCCAGTTTCCACTCATGTGGGTCCATGAGTTTTCTGCTTAGTCCATCTGCCAGTGTATTTAATTTTCCTGGTAGGAATTGAGCTTGTAGGTGCACTTGGTAGCTCAAGGCTGTATTCCACAATGCCATGGCTAGTCTGCAGAGGGGGTAAGAATGTGTACCCCCCTGCTTGTTTATGTACCACATAACAGTGGTGTCCGTCTTTACCATTAGTTGTCCTGGAAGAATGTAGTCCTTGATGGCTGTCACAGCATTCCTTACAGCTAACATTTCTTTTTGATTGATATGCAGGTGAATTTGACTTGGGTTCCATTTGCCCTGAATGCACTTCCCTGCCAGGTGAGCCCCCATGCATAGGCTGATGTGCCTGTTGTTAGGGTTTGGGTGGCAGGGGCTAGTGTGAAAGGTAGTCCCTTGTTTTGGTGGCAGGCCTCTGCCCACCAAAGGAACTCTAGGCGTAGGCAAGGTATGATGGGAATCATTGTTTCTAGGTCTTGAAAATGTTGACACCATAGGCTTTTTAGATGCTACTGTAGTTTCCTCATATGCAGTTTTGTAGTATTTGTCTTGCAGATAGCAGGGTTTTTGTGGCCACCTGTTTGAAGTAGGTTGTGAAATGAATTTGTTTCTCTGGCGTGAGGTAAGCCATCTGGGAAGTTGTATTCAAGCTTGCTCCCAGGAATATAATTTGTTGACAGGGTACCAGGTGTGATTTATTTTCATTTATGGTGTACCCCAGACAAGTTAGAACCCTTTTCACAAAGGCCAGATGATTCAAAAGTATGTCCTGGCTTTCTGCCTGAATTAGACAATTGTCCAGGTATGGGTATATTTGAATATTTCTTTGCCTGCAAAATGCAATAACTGGAGCTAGGCACTTTGTGAATACCCTGGGCACAGTAGATAAGCCAAAGGGCAATGCAGAGAACTGATAGTGCATGTAGCCTGCTTTGAATTATAGGTATCTTCTGCAAGATTCCCTGATTGGGATGTGCAGATATTCTTCTTTTAAATCTATTGTTGCCAACCAGGCATCTTTGCCTAGCATAGAAAGTAATTGGTGAAGAGTCAGCATCTTGAATTTTTGAATCTCCAAAAAGGTGTTTAGAGTAGACAGGTCCAGGATAGAACCCCATGAATAGTCTTTTCTGGGTACCAGGAAAAGTCTTTAGTAGAAACCTTGTCCCTTTTCCTCTTCTGGTACCAGTTGAATACCCATGCTTAAGAGAGAAAATACTTGTTTTTGGGCCTCTGCCCACTGATTTGGGGGTAGGTCCTGCCACCTGCTTGGTGTTGGCAATGTGTGGAAGTGACATATGCATCCCTGGGACACTATATTTAAAATCCATTTGTCCTGGGTAATGAGTTCCCAATTCTTTGCATGAAGAGCAATCTTTGCCCCCAAAGGAGCAATTAGTTGATTAGTGCTTGGAAATTTTAAAAGGAAGTCATTGAAATAGTTTACCATAGGTGGAAGTCTTATTATTCCCAGATTTGGAAGTGGAGCCCCCCCACTGCTTAGTTCTGTGTGTCCCCTGGGACTGAAACCTGGAGTTTTTGCTGTGTCTGGGTTTGGCTTGAGAAGACCTGGAAGGGTCTGGAAAGGACCAATTCTTAGAGGGCTAGTGCCTACTAAATCTAGAAGGCTGAACTTGTAAAAAATCTTTCACAGTTTGCATAGATTTAGCTTTATCTTCCATCTTTTTAAGAACTTCCTCAGCCTTGTTGCCAAACAGGCAGTCCTGATTTAAAGGAGCATCCAACAATTTAGCTTTAACATGATCAGGCAAAGATTGCTCCTTAAGCCAAGCATGACTTCTGAGCACAGACCCAGTAACATCAGCCCTGCACAAGGCATCTAATGAATCAAAACCACATTGCAAAGTATGTTTTCCAACTTGTTCAGCAGAATGCATTAAATCCTGTAATTCTTTATTTTCCACACAGTCAGAAATCAACATTATTTTCTGTTTAAGCAGTCCAATAACATGTTGCTGATACTTTAACATATGAAACTAGCAGTTTAAAGCTCTAATGGCCAAGGTTGCAGAAGTGTAAACCTTCTTACCCCATCTATCCAGCACCCTGGAGTCTCTATCAGAAGAGGTAGGATTTTTAGCAGTAGAAGCCTTGATGCCCTCGTGCCCCTGTGAAATAGTCTCTAGATCTGCAATAGGATTTTTAAAAAGGAACTTGTGGGAATCAGGGACCCTGTAGTATCTGTCAGGTTTTCTGTGAGCAAGAGGCAGGGTATCAGGGGCCAGACTAGATTCTGAAAAAGCTTCATCAACAATGTCTAGTACAGGAGGAATAGCTAAAGGCCTATGCTGAGGTAGGAGAAGGAAATCCCTAAGCCTCTTTTTTGAATCAGAAAATTCCTGGCTTTCCCAGTGGAAATGCTCCCTTAGAGTACGTAAGGTTTCCCCAAAAGAAAAATCCTCAGGAGGGGAAGCAGAGGGAATGGAGTCCTCTGCATCAGAATCTTCATAAGTAGATAAGGGCAAATCCAGATCATCAGAAGAATCAGAAACAACAAAATCCTGATCAGAAGATTCATAATCAACTTCAGTCCAAGCCTCTTAGAAGGGGGGGGGGGTTGGCTACCTCTGATTAGAGTTATTAGATTTTCAGACATTCTTATAATTTGTTTTTTAGGCATAGAGGCCTGAGCATGTGGCCTGGGCATCAGTTTTTTTAGGCATGGATCAAGATTTAGGCCTAAGTAAAGAAGGAGGCATCAGTTTAATATGCAAGTCCATAGGCCTGAATACACCCTCAGAAGCTGGTGCCTGCACAGCGGCTCTGGACCCATCCAAGGTAGAGACATCCGCGGGTTCCATAGTTGAGGCATCTCGTGGCATACTGGACTCCGAATGGGTCTCAGTAGAAGTCTGTGAATCAGAAGTAGCGGGTATCAGGGGCTGCGAAAACGCCTCACTGAGTACCAGCGAACTGGCGACTGGCTTCGGAGAAGCATCATTGGCAGTTTTGGACCTCGGCAGCCTGTCTCTGTCTTTATCATTGCGTTTTTTCAGAATCCCGGCAGTCGGATGGCTAACCAACGACTTTTCTGGATAATTAAACCGAGAACCAAAATATTTATAGGCAAAAATATTCCGACGACGGATAGTGCACTGATTAAATAAAGCAAAAAACTGACAGTAAGGTATGTCGTGGTCAGGGCCTAGGCAAGGAATACAGTACGAATGAAAATCTTTATGAAGTATTTGCTTTCCACAAGTAATGCAATTATTAACTTTTACTGACATCGGTAAGGAGCAAGAAAAAGTTTCCCCAACGGGGTACTTAGCTTTAGTTGAAGACTTTGGTTCTGAAACTCGAAAACAAAAATTTCAGGAGTTGCCAATGGGCACTTGCAAACTGCTTCTGCTTCGGGCACTGCACGGCAAGAAAGACTGATGTAATGGCATCCGCTGCATGTTTTATACCCCTGACAACCTGATGTCATGGAAGAAGGGACAGCAACCGACGCAGGATGCAAGACTTTGTTAATCAGGCCAACTGAGGGCTACCTGCAAGCAGATAACCCAAATGTAATGACTGCAACAGTGAAACATGAAGAACATCAAGGGAACAGTAATTCTTCAGTCAGTTAAAAAATTGCGGGATTAGCAAAATGTTGTGTTTTCTGTATCTGTCTGAGTCTTTCTATCTCTGTTGTTTTTTATAAGTCCTGTGGCTGAAACTCTGGTGTTTATTGTAAATAGATGTTTAGTATTTTCATGTTTTCTCTTTTGTTATTTATTATTTAATATATCTATACCTTTCATTGTGGCTGGTATTTTAGAAAATATTTAACCTTTATGAGTACTTGCATTTATTTAGTGGCACTGTGGCTCCACATTCTTGAAAGTCTTGCTGCTTGGTTAAATACTACCATTTGGACAAGTATTAATTTTAATAAGTGTAATTGAGTACCCTAGTAGGAGCCTTAAAGTAGTTGGCTTCAGGTGCTCTGGTGGCACCAATCTACTTTATAGTCTGAGTGGAAGTGGCAAAGTGGGTAAGCCTTTCCCAGGTGCGTATGTCTGTATGAAAATCAAATCTCAAAGAGATTGTGTGTGACAGCTACATTGAACATGGACACTGATAGCACTGATTTTACAAACAAAGTGGTGGAGGCCTTAGTTGGAACACCCGGCTAAGGACTCAGCTCTATTGTGGTCAGTGGGGAGTTTTATTTGGGGCCTGGAGAGTAAGCCCAACACCAGAACTGGAATGTGCATTCTCTGTGTGCTCTTAATGGAAACTGTACTTGATGCAGAGGGCTGCATCTGAAAATGTGTGTGTTTATTTTTCTCACAGTGAACATTCTACACTGATGTCAGTGATGAGGATAGAGTCTTCTTGATCACTGGCTCAGAGGAGGGACATCACAGTATTTATGGTTTGCCTTGAGGACATTTGGTTTCCTAAAAGCAGTAATCACAGACACTCTTAACAGATATCTGGTGTTTGTAGGAAAATCTTACATTTTATCTCAAAATGACAGGATGCTATGAAATCCAGAGTGGCCCCCCTTAAATCGCAATTTTTGTTTACAGATTGTTCTCCTTGCCTGTCATCATGTCAGCAGCACACACCTGTGACCTAGATATTGAATGTGATGATGTCACTAGAGCTATGACCATCAGCAACTGTTATGTTGGAGTTAGCTCAGAATTAGAGAATTCTGCAGTATGGACTTGTAAAAGAATCAGAAAGCTAGCTGAGACTCACCAAATAATCAAATTCTATTAGCTGCAAATCTAGACAATATTGCTAAATAACAAATGATCTTGGAAATTAATGCTTTTTGCTTGAATTAATATTTCCAGCACAGACACACCATATTGCAGTTGATGGGGGCACATAGCTCTCAGTTTTCCTTGATTTTTCAGAATGTCACTGATTTTACTCAATGTTTTGTTTGTCCCTTGTAAATTTGTGGACTTTTGTCTATATTGTAGACCCCATTGATTTATTTGCTTATAATGTGCAGTGAAACTTTTCATAAAATGGTCTCCTTTTTTCCCCTAATATAAAATGAATCTGTTAAGGAATTAGCACTAGTGAACTGTATTTGACAACATGTTTGTTACTGGTGGAACTATACTCTTCATGGGGTGATGGAGCTTCCTTGTCATGCTTTTGCTATGTGATGTGCTGTCTTCTGCAATAAGTAGCTTGAAATTAACCATCAATTCTGTTCTCACTTCTGCATTTGGAAAAAAAAAAGAATGTCTTCTTGTTTTATTATTAGAATAGTAGCAATATACAACATATAATAAGTAATGCTACCATCCTAATGAAGACCATGTTCTTACCACTCTAGCAGAAAGCTGAGCTGTGCACAGTTAAACAAAGAATGGAATACTTATTTGGTGCTCTGTATAGTGGGAAGGCAACATGGAGCTGTTTCTGTGGTTCTGTGTTTGGAAGGATACAGTATATTATGGTTTTCTGACAAATCACTGAGGATTGTAGTCACTAAATAATGGCAGAAATTTGAGTTTCAGTTCAGACTTCATAACCTTGTATCGGGCAGAAGGTGAAGTACATTACTGACTACAGAGGCAGGGTGAGCAAGGTAAGGACTCATTCTCTTTCTGTCTCTGTTTTACTAAATATAATAATTTATCATTGTTGGATTTATAAGGCTTCAGTCTCAAAATCTGAATTGTCTCACTTCTGCATTAACGTTTCACAGTAACATATCATAACAATGTTACATTTTCTAATTTTAACTTTTTCCAAGTATTTTAGTTACTGTTTTTTTCTTAAATATAATACGCATGAAGTGAATAACAGAATGAGGATGGGTGGTGTGAAATGGGCTTGGAATTGTCTTCAATGTCTTTATTGGGTAGTTTTGTCTTATCATGCCTTGGGGGAGATTTAGCAGCAGCGTGGGCTACTGCTTATTGAGTTAGTTAAGAAAGGTACATGGAGTAATCAGTTTAACTATGCAAATGGTAGTAGGAATATGTACTTCATGTAGCTTTGGATGTTTAGCTGCTTATGGTTTACCAAACTTGTAATCAGTTTTATATTTCTTCAGAACATTCAAAAATGTTAAATATTGTGTAAGAAAATATAGAATATTTAAAGCATTGTTGTGTCATTGGCTATAACCAAAGTGAGGAAAATATTTCTTAAGTACATAGCAAAGCCAACAGAGTATCACTCAAAGTGATCAATGCGAGTGGTTAAAACTGATTCATATATTGTTCTGTAGATGATGCTTGAAGCATTAGGTTTAAAGCATGTTGTCTGATAGGCTAAGATGCCCAAGGTAAATGGCAACAGTAGTAAATTCTTATTAAAATCAACAATATCTGGCAGCTTTTAAACCTAAAATAAGAGTCTTTTTAAATGTATAGCAAATAGAATCAGGCCTTCATGTAACACAGTAAATTATTATCCCAGAAACTCAACTCTATCAGTTATAGACATGCGATAATGTATTAGTTTGGGTGTTTAAGTATTTTACTGAAACTTTAGCAAAAGTCCTAGAATATCATAGTACCGTTTTTGTTACTTTAGAAAGCAAGGTTTGAGGCTCAAACAAAAATAAGGGTTTGATAGAAAACAGTGCAGAGAAAGGTGGGAATATGAGAATGGCAAAAGACAGTACTTGTGGGAAGAAGTGTCTAGCAATAATTTGTGCTTGTATCAACATATTCAAGCCTGGTGTTTTTTTTACAATTGGCAGAACAGCATGTTTAGATATCTACTACTGCCTATTCATATGTGTACTGTAATAGTCACAAAACCATAACTCATACAAACAGATGAGACATATCACCTTATAGCTTTCACTATGGGCAATACAATTGACTTTGATACCTGAGATCTTTCTAATTTAGCTAGCTAGATAGATCGATAACAAGTGTTGCTTTTATACATAATTATGCACATGACAATGCTTTTACACATAATTATGCACATTTTTATAATTTTCATATTTCTTTTAATATCCGTAGAACCAAACAACTTGAGCAGGGTGATCTGACCTCAGATAAAAGCTCAAAGAAGGATGAACAAAACAGTGGTGATAATGTATTTAGGCTACACATTGTAAGATTTTACAAAACTTTACAAAAGTAAAATTTACAGTGTTTATCATGACTTGAGTCAAGTGAATGATGGCACAGCAAAGGTGAATTTGAGCTGAATATTTTTTCATTCAGATTTCTTTAAGCACTTGTTCTCTAATGATATGACAATTTTGACTAAGTTTATAACTTGATGTTTAAAATCTGTGTATAAACACATCAGAAACTGAAGTGCAACATTCCAGGCATACCTTTTGTATCTATACTCTACAGCTTGTCATCCTTCCATTTATATGAAACTCTTACATGACAAGTCAATGAGTCATCAGTTTGTCAGAATTTATTGAGTTGTTTTGTCTTTAGACATCATGAAGATGGACTCGGTGCACTATTTCCTGTAAGAAGGCATTGGCAGACTTACACATATCTTTCTTTAAATGATCACAACTAAGTATATATACACCAATGAATTATCGTGTTACGTAGGAATACAAAAGTAAACAGAAGCAAGGTTTGACAACTATTGTGCCCATCCTCTGCATTGCTTCATTATTATTTTTGTCTTACATTGTCATTAGCCTTGTAATTTGTGACCTTAAGAGTCATATCAAACTGCAGCAGTTACTTTACAAGAAATGCTGTGAAAATGCTTATCTTTATGCAGTTTCAAAATGAAATATATCCAACCAAATATTCCATGAGTTATTGGGTAGTTTGTCTATTATTATCAGAGTTAATATATATACTAAAATAAATGTATGCCTTAGTTGTCCATTTTATCCAAAAATTTACATAAAGTTCTACAATCAGTTTATCAAAGGCAGTTACGGGAATAAGGAATAAAAAAAAAGAAAAAAAAAAAACTAGAAATCACTTATTTCTTTCACTAACTTGCAGCTTGTTGTCTTCAGATGAAGAACAGATTCCTTTTATATTTAATAACCTTCACTTGAGTATTTCTAAAGCATTGTCTTGACCACTGTAAACGATTCCTTTCTCATTATATTTTCCCTGATGACATTTCTTCAATGCTAGAGGCAGTTGACAACTGCCTTTTTTCTCTTCAGTGGATTACAGCTGACTAGGGAATACATCTCTGAAATAGCCTTTTCCTTTAGTATTTGAGAGTTTGGTTTGCAGTGCCTCAGTTAAACTCATGCCAGAAGGTAGAAAATACTTTCACTGTGGATGAGTAGACAAATTTAGATTTGGGCTGCCATTTCTAAAACTTTGAAGTGGATAATTGAAAGTTCTGCACTAGGCCATAGTTTATAATGCAGCACAGTCCAAGTAAACATTTATTGATTTATTTGTTGTTCCCATAAATGTTTTACAATTTCTCTCTTTTTTCCCTTTTGGTGTATAGGAGATGAAACTGCCCAAAAATAGTGGGAGACCAAGCATGGGGCCTGAAGCGTATTATGACTTTTCTGTCTGAACAGTAGTCTCTGTGTGTGAGTGTTTGTGTGTGTGTGTGTGTGTGTGTGTGTGTGTGTGTGTGTGTGTGTGTGTGTGTGTATGAACAGTTTCCGTAAATTGGAGGATTATGTCAAAAGCAGATCTACAGGATTTTTTCCCTATATTTTAGCATGCATACCGTAGACTTTTATCTTTCTTACTTTCTAATATGATTTAGGTACCAGTTCTGTTTCTTTCATTTGTTGATCCTGCTGTCTATTATCCAAGATGTTTAATGATTGCCATTAATACTGGTTTGTGAAGAAAAATATTGATATATATATATATATATATATATATATATATATATATATATATATATATATATATATATATATAAAATCCTCTATTTGATGTAAAATTATTTCTTTACCTCTTTATGTTTGTGAATAGGCATTTAATTAAAAAATATATATTTGATTTAAACAGAATATTGTCTGTTGTTGACACTTACTAATGCAGGTTTATCTAATGTAGCTTGTCTAATATAATCCAGCAGTACTAAATAAATATATGCCAGTTTATTACAAAGAAATAATGCTATGAGCTGCTAAAAAACTTTGATTCTTTCTGCGTCCATTTGCTTACAGTCTGAGGCAGCAAGTTCTTTAACCAGACAGTAATGCCAGGCCACATATGAAAAGTGTTTTGTGCTTAGTGGGTTTACCCGTTAAGCTTATAATTTAAAAAAATGTCATTGGTCGCTGCAGACTTTGAAATTCTATTGCTGGATACCTTAGCTGAGCTGTTGAGTTATTATTTACTTTATTTTGTTCCATCTTTCATGTTTTAACTTAATTTCATTCCTGTCCACAGCAAATATTCAGCTAAACTAAACATATTCCTCCAGTGGCACAGTTTTTGAGTTGCAACTGCAATGAAATAGTAATATTAGTTGCCATTGAAAAAGATGTGCTGATTGCCATATTCTTGCGTGAGCCAAACAAGACATTCATGACTATGCCTGTTTCTATACTACAGAAGCTATGGCTCTGTTCCTGATACACACAGAGAGACAAAGGAAAACAGAAGTGCATTAACATAGCACCTCAATCCAGGCATTTATCCCCCTAACACAGTATCTCATGTAATTAAGCAAAGATGATAAGGAAAGAGTGCATCAGCATGCTCCCTGGACCACAATTCAGATTAACTGCTATACCATAGTTTCATAGTTTCATCATTATTTAGTAAACTATACCTCTGTCTAGTAGTGACACTGTTTTGTTCCAGAGTATGGGTAACCTCTGTGTTATGAATCTATCCCTCCAGCATGTCCTATTCAAATTTGTGCAGAGGTTGAAATCTTTTTGAGATGGAGCATGTCCATCAATTAGGCGGTATGGAATAGAGCTGGAGTTTCTTTAATCTAGCTGGATAAGGCACATGTTTGAGACCCAGTTGCTGCATGTGCCGGGTGAGATACATCCCAAATGGAGCATTATATTCAATCATGAGGAATATAGAGGTACAATGACCTCCTTTGATCTGGATGAGAACCCTTCATGATGAGATGGGCAAGGTAGAATGTCTTTCTGACCACTTTGGCAACATGGTTGTCGATAATTTGTGGGTACTTTGTTTTTCCCAAAGTTTGAGGCCATGATTCCGCACCAGTTGTCCGCTTCAGTGAGACCTTTCTGTAGGATGTGTAATCCTTCCATATTTGCTTTCACATCTTTAACCTTATGGGTTCTGTTTTTAGCCAGTTTGCTACCCATCTTGTGACATATGGATTTACATTTAGGCTGCTGAGCTTGTCAATGATGCCAGAGTGTGGTATCGTGTCAAAGGCCTTAGCCAAGTCCAAGTAGGCAGTGTGGACAGCCTTGCCCTCATCGATGGCACTAGTGACTGTCTCGAAGAAGTCAACCAGGTTTAAGAGGCAGGATCTGCCTTTTACAAATCCCAACCAATTAGAAGCTTATGGAGGCAAAGGTCCTGGTGAAAGTCAAGAAGCAGAGCACTAAAGAAGTGTATTGCCTCAATAAGGCTTCAAACATAGACTCTCCAGATCACAGTTATTTCTGCTTTTCTAGAAAGCTATTGAAGCAGCTGGGACCTTGCAAGGAATTGTAGCATAATATGTCAATCCTACATAAGTGATTCACATGGACAGATTCTGTTCTTGGATTGGGCGACTTCTCTGTGAAATCTGCATGTTCTCCTCAGTTGTCATGTGACATTTTCCTGAGCATTTCAGTTTTTCCACACATTCTCAAAGACATACATTAGGTGAACTGATGACCCTTTAAATTGCCATCAGTATGTATGCAGTTTGAGTCTGAGAATGACTGTGTCCATTCAGTGATGATCTTGAGATCATGTCAATTATTTTTTACTCTTCCTTGTTCTCCTTGCGTGACAGAATAGGTTGTGTTTGTCTCATTAGCTTGAAAAACATAATGTGGACCATCAAAAACACATGAAGAAATAGATGTTTAGTTTTGCATACACGTGTGCACTTCACTAGGCATTCTGCTATTACTAGACTAAACTTGCTGCAAACTATGCAAAATATTTCTATCCCACTTAAATTGTTTGCAGGCTATATTATCATCTTTATATCAAGTGTAAGAGTGGAGGCTACTTAACAACAGTGAACCATCTGCGTGAGAACACCTGGCTGTAGCTTGAGACAGTAGCAGGCATTTGAGGTTTCCCTGGTGTCATCAGTATTATCTTTCCATTACTGTGTACAGAAATGAAATAAGGGAAATGGAAGGTCAATATTTATTTTAAAATTTAATCAAGAAGCAATAAATATATAAATAAATACATTTATTTATTTATTTTACATTTGTTAGCCGGGGGTGTCTGACTGAGCCGAAAAGGCCCTTTTTCAGAAGAGGCCCGGGCAGAAAAGCTCCATAAAGAAAAATTACAGACACATTTAGTTATTTAGACATGATCAGTATACACATAAATTACAAGAGACATGTTTTTACAGTGGTATGCAGCACATAAACAGTTACAGTGGAGAGAGCAAACAAAAAATATTAATTTTAAAAATAAAGGTAATTAATAGATTTGTGGTGTACAGCTGAAATTTGGAACATAGGTAGAAGACATACATAGTACACAGGTACAGTACATACATTTTAGATTAGCCAGTGTTTGCGAGTAAGACTGAAAACTATTATCAAGTGCTCTAGATTTAGTATGTATATGTTATCCGCTTTCACTAGCCTGGGGAGCAATCATGGCACTGCCAACTTTGCTTGAGATGTTACCTGATGAGGTCTTTAAAGGAGGCTTAGAATGATGTGATTTGAATGCTAGTAGGGACAGAGTTTCATTTTTTAGCCACTTAACTACTATATAGTGCATCTCCAAAGGTATTGTAGCTGTTGCTGACTTCTAGTAGTAGTTTGCTTGATGATCTAAGAGGCCTTTTGGCTGAGTGATGTTGTACTAAGTTTTTGAGGGCAGGGCACTTATTGGGGAGGAAATAGATAGAATGACAAAGGCAGAGCTGATTGTAGGTTAGGAGGTTGGGCAGTTCAAGCCAGTGGAGCTGTCTCAAAGCAGTACAGTGATGAGTTCTATATAAGCAATTTGCAGCAAAGCGGGCAATTCTGTTATAACAGGCTTCCATTTTGCTTAGTTCAGTTTTGTTGAGATTAGTCAGAATGGGAGATGCATAGAGTAGGGTGGATAGAAGTTGGGAGCGAGCAATGGCTGATCTTGTGTTGTTGGTAAGAAATGGTTTGATAGGGTAGAGTGACTCCAGTTTGGCATGTACTTTTTTAATAGTTAAGTTGAGATGACTATCAAATTTTAGGTGGGTGTCTATGGTTATTCCCAATAGCTTAGCCTGTGCCACTGGAGCAATTGGAGTAGCATTTGTGGAGTAGATAGTGAATTGACTGTTAGTGTTTTTGTTAGAACTGGTTATAATCGTACGCTGAGTTTTCTTTGGATTGAGGATAAGTTGGGCTTTGGTAAGGTAGTTTTCAACGTCAGAGAATGCTAGTTGAGTTGTTTGCAGGAGGGTGGGAATGTTTTGTGCAGTACAGATTAAAGTAGTGTCATCTGCATACTGAATTATAGATGCATACTGTGTGGAGGTATGGAGGTCATTTGTGAAGACTGTGAATAGTAGTGGTCCTAAGATAGAACCCTGTGGGACTCTTGTAGTTATGGGCAGCTGAGGAGAGAGAGAATTTTCTCATTTCACAGCTTGGTACCTGTCAGTTAAGTAGCTGTGGAACCAGGTAAGAGTAGAATTTGATAGATGATATTGGTTTAGTTTGTTTAGCTGGATTTGGTGTGAGACTGTGTCAAATGCTTTGGACATGTCCAAAAAAAGAGTTGACACTTGTAAGCCTTCATTTTTGAGATGGTTTACTGTGTCTGTGAAACAGAGGAGGGCTGTAGTGGTACTATGGGCAGGTCTGAAACCATGCTGAGTAGGTGACAGGATGTTGCTGTCTAGGAGATAGTTTAGCATCTGGGTATGGATGCATTTTTCTAGGATTTTGGCCAGGGGGGAGAGTAAAGCAATGGGTCTGTAGTTATTAAGTTCAGTGGTGGTCCCGCCTTTATGTATGGGTGTAACATAGGATATTTTCCAGAGTTTGGGCACATAGTTTTCAACAATTGATCTGTTTATGAGAGTGGAGACTGGGATAGCAATAGCATCTGCTGTGAGTTTCAAGAAATAGCTGGGGAGTAGGTCGGCTGCTGTTGGTGAGGTTTTTAGTTTGGAGAGCATGCTTTTGATTGAAGTGGTGGAAACTGTTTTGAGGGTAAAGCTTGTATTAGTGTTATTTGTGTTGGGGGGGATAGTGAGGAAGGAACTGTCCTGTGATACTAAGGATAGAATTGAGTTCACAAAGTGGGAGTTGAATTGTGTTTCGATGGGAACTTTTGTGTCAGGGGTGGTTGGTTTGGGGGTAGCCTTTTGGGTGGATTTTAGTAGCTGGTTTACATTTTTCCAAAATTTTTGTGGGTTGTGTTGGTATTTAGTTTGTAATGTTGTGTAGTAGGATTTTTTGTCCAGCCTAATGCATTTTTTTGCACGGTTGTGCAGTTCTTGGTACTTAGTTAGGCTTTGTGTTTCTTTGTTTTTTTGATAGTAAAGCCAGGCAGTGTCTCTGGACTTGAGGATTTGTTTGGTTTCTTTACTGAGCCAGGGGTTTGTAGAGGTTCTAACCTTGATTTTGCGCAATGGAGCGACAGTGTCTAGGTGTTGTAGAAATGTTTTGTTGAAATATGCTACAGCCTGGTCAAGTGGGAGGGTTTTTAGGGGGTCCAGTCACAGTTACAGAGTAAAGTGTTGAGGACCTCAGGAGAGAATTTTTTTGTGTTTCTAGTGGATATATAGTTAGTGGTTTTGCATATGCTTGTTCTACTACGTATAAAGTATATTATGTTGTGGTCACTTCAGGTGTCTGGGAGACTGCCTGTGTGAGGGTACAATGTGGGGTTGTTAGTTAGGTCCCAGTCAAGGATGGATTCCCTTTTAGATTTTTTATCACATCTAGTTGGAATTTGGACTAGCTGCTGGTAGCCATGGAGAGTTATTAGATTACTTGGTGGTTCTGATATACAGTGAACCAATCTAGGTTGAAGTACCCCAGAATAAGGGTTTCTTGTGAGTATGTGGAAGAACACCAGGATAAGAAGTTTTCAAGGCTAGCAGGTGTATTACCAGGTGGAATATAAATCACAATTGTGGTGATGACCTTTTTAGGGTGAAGTTGAAGTTGTGAGATAAGTATGTCCCAATTATTGCGGAAGGGGTAGGAGTTTGGTAATTGACGGACAGTTAAGTTGGACTTGTACAATAAGGCAGTTCCACACCCTTTACAAAGTGGTCTGTCTTGTCTAATGATATTGTAACCGGTAGGAAGAACTTCTGAGTTAGCTATGTTTTTATTTAGCCAGGTTTCTGTTAAAGCAACTATGTCTGGGGAGTAGTGTGCTATTGTGGCCTGGAGTTCAGGTAAATACATAATAATAATAAACATGACGTTCAAAGAAATTTACTTACTTATACAGTGAACAGCCCTTTGCCTTCTCAACCAGCAAAGTCTTCTGGGAACTTACAGAGATAAGTGCTAAGCTTAGATGATAGCAAATTTAGAGATCAATCAGAGATCAGTCGATGTTTAGGACAATGGCTTTGCGGTTAAAATGTCCATTTGACAGTGTATAGGTTCAGATTTGACTTCCAGTTATTGTCTCTGTGTTATTTTCTAGTTTTCTCTGGATTCATGTGTTTTCTTTGGGTGATCTGTTTCTCTCTAACCTTCTAAAAAGCTTAATAAATAAATTAATTGTATGTATGTATGTATGTATGTATGTATGTAAGTATGTAGCATTTGGTTTGGTAGCTAACTTGTTTCACTGATAGGTTCTGAAGTTGGTTAATGTGCGTTATAGTCTAATAACATTATGTTGAATATAGCACAGTTTTGGTGGATTCCCATTGGTCAGGATTGTGTAACAATGCAGTTAGTATAAGTATGTAAGGAAGTATGGAGGATGCTAGGGTGGAGACCTTCATATGAAATGCATTTTGTATGTGTGCATGTGTTTGGAGTGCATACTTATTCACATATGTGGAGCAATCAGAGTTTCATATATATGTGAATGGTAGCATTTGAGTAGTGAGTGCATGAAATGTTTTGTTACTTTCGATGATTGGTGAATAGAGTTGTTTTGTATTGCAGTTGTTCATGGAGTATTTCATTTGGTGAGTGTGTGTGTACTTATTTGATGTGTTGTGGTGGGATATTTTATGATTGTCGATAATTTTATATTTGCTGAGTTGTGTTTGGTGAATTGATGCTCGTGATAGTACTGATGTAAAAATAGCCTCCCAGACCAAGGACAATCAAAAGAAATTCTGTCCACAAACTCAAAGGCAATAGACAACAATATGCCAAACTAATTGTCAATGGAAGCACCTATACTGAGCTGGAAGATAAAGCAAAGCTACTGGCTGACAAATTTCACTTCAGTTTACCCCCCCCCCCCCAAGACACTACATCAGGAGATAACCCTTAATCATAACTCCTCCAGCTACTGATAAGGAACAGATCCTCAATACACTTTCTAAGACCAAAAACATTGCATCAAAAGGTTCTGATAATATCCCATGTTGTCTCCTTAATATCATGAAACATGACCTATCAGGACCACTAGAATCAATAGCCATAGCCTCCAGAAAGATTTCATGCCTAGTGAATGGAGGACTGCAACAGTCATCCCTTTGCACAAGGGTAGGTCATCTATGGACAAGGGTAATTACACACCCATAGGTCTGTCTAGACTCATATGCAAAACCATGGAAAGAATTTTCATGGAAATGATAAACAGCAACACAGTAAACTTTAAGACACTGGATCCAGTCGACTTTAGTTTTTCAAGAGCAGATCATGCCTACTCAACCTGGTGGACTTTTTCTAGAAGGTTACCAAAGAAATGGATGAGGTCAAAACTGTGTATATTGTGTACCTTGATCTAGCCAAAACGTTTGACATGATACCCCACTTGGGCATTGTATAAAAACTCATGAAATTAGGTATAACCCCCTATGTCATCCAGTGGATAACCATCTGGATTGCTGGTAGGACCCAAGACATTAGCACAGGAGAGTCTACCTCAAAAAAGATGCTAGTGATTAGTACAGTCCTTCAAAGCTAGGTTCTGGGGCCACTCCTTTTTGGTATCTACTTCTCTGAAGTCAAGACTGATATCAAGAGCCTTTGGCTAACCAAGTTTACAGAGAACTGCAAACTAGGCACAGTCACAGAATCCCACAAAGACACAAATATCCTATTTGAATACCTGACACAGATTAATAAATGGTGCCAGAACCATAGTTTAAAACTCAATACCAAGAAATGCATAATAGTATCCTTTGGGAAGAAGGCTATCCCTAGAAACTATCACACTGATAATACAACCTTAAGAGCAGGCCCAGTGGTTAGGGATTTGGCAATACTTGAAGACAGTAACCTGGTCTTTGACCATCATGTGTCTACAGCAGTAAGGAACTCATTCTCTATTGCCCAGCTTATAAATAAGGGCGTGGCATATAGGTCCATGGATGTTATTGTTCTGCTGCACTCAGCACTCATCAGACAAATCACTGAATACAATGCCCTCTTCAGTACATACCTGGCCAGGCATACAGAACAACTGAGAGCCACAGAGGTTTCTCATAAAAATAATACAGGGTGTAAACAACATCTTCTCTGCACACTCCCTCGTGCCCTAACTTGTACTTGGTTTCCTACAGAATGCTGAGAGGCAACCTGTACCTGGCATACAAAGCATCCCTGATCCTGCTCTGATGGACTTGTTGTACATGAATAGCAGCAGAATTACCTGATCTAGGGACCTAAACCTTGTCTACAGCATAAATAAGACATGTTTGAGGGACAGGTGTGTGTCTCAGAGACTACCCCCTTCTCTGGAACAGATTTCCCATCCATAGGAAGCTGAGTTCTTCCCTAACCCAGTTCAAGTGTAAACTGAACCAGTGGATGGGAAATTGGAAACTTATCTCTGGTCTGGCACCTATATTTCTAGCAGACAGATGCAACCTGTAAATACTTAACCACCCATGCCCAAGCCTATATGTAACCCTTAGATAAGTATGAAAACTTGTCAGATAAAAGCTTAAAAGGGGTTGTCAGACTAGTAATCACCTATGCACCTATATATATATATATATATATATATATATATATATATATATATATATATATGGGTTCCATACACTAGATTGAATTTTCACTAATTTGAAATAGTGCATGTAATGCTCACTGCAGCGAAAGTGCACTTAATCGAAAGTGCACTTATGCAAAGTTCAGTACAATGAATGGGTGTTGTACTGAACTTCTGTGCAGTACTCCTGGACCTTAGGGTTAGGGCACGGGTCATAGTAAGGGGATAGCCCATAGGGCTATCCCCTTACCATGACCCGTGCCCTAACCCTAAGGTCTGTGATGACTGCAGCGCAGTGAAGGACATAGCAATGCCCTCCACTATGGTGCGATAGTCACGGACCTTAGGGTTAGGGCATTGGTTAGGGTAAGGGGATAGCTTTACTAACTATCCCCTTACCCTAACCTGTGCCCTAACCCTATGGTCCATGACCATCACACCATAGTGGAGGACATAGCTTGTTTTTTATGTCCTCCACTGTGCTGCGGTGTTTTTGGTGAAGTGCACTTACGCAAAAGTTCACTTTTGTTAAAGTGAACCTTCGCAGAAGTGAGGCTTCCTATTACAAGTTCGAAGTAGTGAACTTTCATTCTTGTAATAGGAATCCATACATACATATATATATATATATATATATATATATATATATATATATATATATATATCCTATATAACTAACCTCCTAAACCCTCAGCTCTGCTACTATAGCACCCTCCTTTCTCTCCCCCTTCCATTCTATTTATCTTTTTTCTTCCCACTTCCTATCAATATCTATACATTGTCCTTTTTTTCAACAATGATTATCTTTTGTTTTTACTCTCGTATGTAATAAATTTTATACCACTACTATCAGTGCAACCCTTAATGTTCATAATTTTTTCTTTTGTTTTTCTCTTTATAATTCATTTCATATTTGCATTGTTTTTAATAGTCTTTGTCCTGTATGTTTATCTTTGCTTATGTTTGCTGGGGATCTTTCCCCTTGGGTCTGCACTGAAAATGGGTTGCTTATTATCAATACAATGCAAATAGTTAATTACCTTTTCATTTTTACAATTATTTTCTATTGAGATTGTTATGTAATATTTGTATATTGTCACTTTATCTTTACTTATGTTTGCCGGGGCTTTTCCCCTCGGGTCTCCACTGAAAATGGACTTGCTTGTAAACTCAGTTGGACTAACCCGGTTAACAAATGTGAAATAAATAAAAAAAAACAATAAAAAAAATATATAAATAAATATATACTCTGACACAGCCAGAGACACACAGACACAGGCACCCCAACCCACCCGCATACAAAACAAAAGGAAATGCACAGTATCCACTCAAGAAATGGGATGGTGGATGGCACCCTTATCTTTTGCCAACCAAACACAAAAATAAATATCTGTTGGTGAGTGTGAGCTAACTGCAAATCTCATATACAGCCATGGACTGTAATCTCTTTTTCACCTTTCAAGATCGCAGCCAAACAGCAAATTTATGTACCAGCATACTAACTTCACTAAGAGAGAAATTATTCTCCGTTGTCACCTGACTACACAAACCTTAAAAAAAAAATGGATTTCAAATGAATGTGTGTTGCTGTTTCGATTAAAGGATGAAACATGGGCTTATTTGAAACAATTTCCTAAGCATGATACTAAGAATTTGGCCTTCTCTAGAAGGCATCAAAAAAAAAAACAAAAGAAAAACAATCTACTTGGGTTATTTTTCTGTTGGAATAAAACTTTTCATGGATCAAAAGGAAAAATGCCTGATGAGGAAATCATTCTGATACAAAGTACTGAGTTTGGATAAAATTATTCTTAATTAGTTGTGTACCTGGTACTAGTGTTTGCCTCTAAATCCAATTTTCTTTTGAGCAATCTCATTAAACTGGCATATCGGCAACAGTTACCAACCATTAAAAGCAAGTAGATCCTTGAAATATCTAGGCTTCTGTTTAGATCAAAATTTAATTTTCCAGTTGCACATAGGCAAAACTAAATTTGAAAAAAAGTACTACTCATGTCATGAAAAGTTTCCTACCTCCTCTTCCCTCAACTGAGGATGGCAGTTGGAAAAGTTATTCTGAATCCCATTTAACATATGGATTACCTATTATCACCTCTGCTGCAAAGAAGAAAAAAAAAGAATAACTCACTGGAAACAATCTCAAACAAAATCTGCAATTTATTCTGACAGGTGAGTATTCCTACCTCTCACATGGGAGACTAGTTTGCGATTCTCTTATAGTAAGTAGTTGTGCTCTTTCAGTCTGGGAGTTAGTACAGTGGATTAAGGCTATAAGCTGTTAATGAGCTGCTTTCTGTAGTACAAGGTTTGATTCCCCTCAGCCTTCATTTGCTTACTGTGTAACCTTAAGCAAGTCAGTTAACCAGACAGTACTTTGGGACAACTGGGAAATTGGTCTAGCCTCTTCAATGGTCTCCTGGACCACATGCCTAGTAACTAACTACCTATGAATCTATACTTTATCCACAAGTGGGAACATAACTGTAAAGTGCTAAAAAAGCCAAGTGGCAACTTGTACAATACCAGATTACTACAAAAACAAAAACGACAAAGGAAGTATTACTTTAGAAAAATCCTGTTAAACCTTGGCTCCCACCCTAATAATGCAACTGCTCTACGGATGCTGCAGACTAACTTTTTGCAATGACTGAAGCTATTCCATTTTAAGACAAAAAACTACAAGAAGCAATTCCAGTCCTTTGGGGGGAAAAAACCTATTTGGTACAAACATTGGTTTTCATACCAACTTCAAACCAAATTCCTTAAGAAAACACAATGCAAACATTGTATCACATTACATTAATTTATCCCAGAGAAAGCTCTAGTATCAAAACTACCAAAATTAATCTTTACCTCATGGGTACAATTTCTATGTACATGCACATGCATAGTTTTTTCTCAACACCTGTAAATATGTTTTTTATTTCCTTATTCGTTATAAGTCATGAATTTCACTTAATTTAATGAGTAACCTACCAGTTTTCAAAGCCTGAACACTCAAGCTTCAATTTCCAGAGTTACAACCTGCCAACGATCAGAGTTCTTCCATAGCAAATCATTGTTATTCAGTTGTGTTGGAAGTGATTCCCTTTTGGGTGAATTTCCCCCTTCTCTGAGTTGGTGTGACTGTGAAGTTGTATATAAGTTTGCAAAAACACTTAATTGTTTTCAGCAAGATTTTTTCGGCGAATGCCATTTGGGACTTCAGATCCCCGGTGCAATCACTTTTCTCCATTCATAGTGGAAGTTAAATTAATAGCAGAGTATGAAAGACATTGGAATTTGCTCCAGTATGAACTGTATAGTTCCACATTTAATGTTTTTTCTCCCATTTCAATGTACTAGAGTTAATTGCTGCTGTAAATCTGCACTACAGCTTTGAATTATCAATGAAATACAAACTGTTTAACTAAGTGTATGTCCCAGACTGCGTCTATAAATGATCTTTTACATTCAGTTCCCTTTCCACAAACCTTAGTTTACAGACAAGAACACATCAAGAAATTCAGCCACATTTTCCAAATTCTGGTGGGAGACTTAACAACATCCCCCAATAAATAAACTTTCTCTGCATATCTCCTGTTAATATTTCTGATTGCCCAACCAACAAATGTTTCTAGGGAAGCACTCTGCATGATAGGTAAGGGTAGCCTATTCTAGAAAGGGGAGGGGTACATTCTATTGGGTAGAAGTCACTCCATGTGGTGTTTTTGATGTGGTAGTATAGGTTTATGTCTCTAGAGCAAGTGTTTGTTCTACCTTTTGTTGTATTTAGGTCACCAAGTTTAAAGAGTTCTGAGGCATTTGTTGCATGGCAGGCTAAAGAGAACTTATTTTTAGCAGTCTGTATGACACTGAATAGTAGGACAATTATTTTAATCTGTAAGAGTAGCTAAAGGTACTGAGATGTGAGATCTTTTTGGTGAGAAAACATTGAGTTCCCTCAAGCTGGTTGCGGTACTTAGTGAGGTTTATGCTAAATGATACATTACAGTCAATAATAGGCTTGATAAGGGATGAATAAAGTGAGACTATAACTTTTTTTTTTACCTGGAGGAAATGCCACGAAGGATAAGTTGTACAAGGTAGAAGAGTCTTCTAACCACTACAGAGACATGGTGGTCAAAGGAGAGTATGCTATCAACATACGTACCTAAGTCCTTGATGACTGTGACAAATTTATGCGAAAAGTTATTTCTGTGGTAAACATTAGTGATGCTGGATTTACCGAAGGAAAGTATGCTGTATTTCTTGGTGTTGAAGGTAAGCCCATGATTAATACATTAAGCAATTTGTTTGGTCTGTCTCTTGATGGAAAAGTTGAGTATTGGAATGGGATTTGATACCATCAGCACTTTGCAATCATCAACAAATTTAATTAGCCATAGTCCACTGACAGAGAGAAATATATATCAAGGAGAATGGGCCCAGGACAAACTCTTGCAAGACACCACTTGTGACATTTTTCTGTCCAGAGCAAATAATCTCAACCTTAACTATGTGGGTTCTGCCAGACACTCAGTCACTTATCCTGTGAACTATGTAAGTATCAATCACAAAGAACGCAGTTAAACTGATGAAAAATGCAGCACACTGAAGGTAATCTCAATATTCCAAAATTTAATCCAAAGTCAAATAACAGTTTGAAAGCAAATACACACAATACCAATACTGGTCCTTGTGCAGGAACACAAAACACACTGTCAAAATATCCACAATCCAAATGTCTTTGTGGATAAAAAACAACTTTCCTTATGAATGAATAACAATAGCTTAAGTGCTTTCGTCTCTGTCTAGTCAGAAACTTCCTCAGAATAACATCACATTTTTTGATAGAGATTTTAAAGTCAACTACAGCCACACCTCCAATAAAATAGCCAATGAAGGTCACTGTTTAACACAGAGCCATTATCATTCTTTTTAAAGAGACAGTAATACAAATTCACTATAACTACTCACATAATAAAAATTAAAAAATAATTAAACATTTTTTTAAAAATATACATATATACATTCAACTATCTCTCCAAAGCTTTTCGCCTTAAAAAGCATGTCATAGACAGGGATTGATTCAACCCTGGCCATTCTGTTGCATTGGTCCTGATTTGCCATAATGTTTCTTGTTTTTCTAAAAGAAGATTCCAAGGACCCCCTTGGCCCTATATTCTAATACTTCAATAATAAAAAACTTAAAAGCATGACCACTAAATTCCAAGATATGTTTAGCCAAGGCATTTGTTTCCTTTCCATTTCTTATGTCCCTCAAATGTTCATATATCCTATTCTTTATTTTCCTCTCAGTTTTTCCAATGTAGAATCCTCTGCATTTATTACATAAGGCACACTATACCACCCTTTCAGTATTACAATCACATTTGTTTTTTAACTTTACTTGTACATTATTCACAGTGAATTTATTCCCCTCATAAATAAATGGACAATAGTTACAGCCCCACATTTCTTCATACTACCATTTATTGGATGTTGGTCACCTTGTTTAACTGTCTCAAAATACCCTTCCTACATATGACCATAGGGCACTCTTCCTGTTTAGCATGTACATCTTTATTGCTGAACAAGATAACCCAGATTTTATACAGAATATCTTTAATCAGGTTACTTGATGTATTAAAAGTGGTAATGAAGGCTGTTTTGTAATCCCTTTGTTCTGCATTATCAGATGTTAACCTATGTAATACTGTTCCTGCATTGTTCTCACTATGCTCATTTGGAAAAGGGAGTGTTAGGTCAGAACTGGCCATATCTATTTGGCCATTACCAGGATGATCATGTTGTCTAAAGCCTCTTTTTCTCAATAGAGGTTTAAAAAAAAAGATTATTTTTTGTTTACCACCTCTATCATAATATCCATCACCATTCCAGCTGGAAAACCTCTATTCAAAAACATATTTTTTAGCACTTCACATTCATCCAAAAATGAATCAAAGCAAGATACCATCCTTGCAGCCCTTACAAACTGTCCCTTCACTACACCAAAACTATTTGAGTAAGTGGGTTTTCTGTAAATCTCAGCCAGGAAACGCTTTGTAGTGAAATCTTTCTTCAATTTTACATCCAAATATGCAATTTCTTGATGGTCTATGATGTGTGAAAATTTTAAAAAACAGGTGGACTCATTTATATATTCAATAAACTCAGAAAATGCATTAACCGGTCCATTCCAAAAGATAAAAATATCATCCAAAAACTGTAAGTAAACCTTACAAAAACCATAAAACGGTGAATTTACAGGGCATCTTTGTTCCCACTCTAACATCACTATGTTAGCGTAGATACCACCACATGACACCTCCATTGCCACCCCTTTTACTTGTAAAAAAAATTCACTATTGAAAAGAATGAAATTGTTCTTCAAAACTATTTCCAGTAAATGTTCATAGTGATGAATGTAACATCCTTTACAAATTCCAATCTATTCATCCTATCCAGAAAATCCCAAGAGTCTTTTACTATGCTCAGTTCATCTTTTAATAAGTTCTTCAATTTAGCATCGATAAATTTAGCAATAGGTTGAGTAATGGACCCCCTGGAATCCACAATCGGCCTCATAAGTGGATGTTCTAAGTTTTTGTGGATCTTTGGGAGACCAAAAATAGTTGGCATTTTAGGATAGGCTATATTCATATAGTTATATTCATCAGTTGTGATACTATTCTCAATAAAAAGATCATTTAGTTATTTTTTAATTCTCCTGTGTACCCCATTCACTTCATTTAGGGACACTACTGGGTAAGTACCACTTGTTAGTACTTCCATCATTTTCTCTTGATATAATTTTTTATCCATAATTATAATCCCCCCACCCTTATCAGGTTTAATGATCCTTACATTCTGGTTCCCTTTTATTTTCTCCAAACTAGAGATTTCAAATTTACTTAAATTCCTACCAGAACAATTCCTTAGTATGTTACCATCTCTCTACTGCATCTCTCTTTCTGATTCCTAAACAGGACCAATGTCTTCTTCTATGTCTTCATTCACTCTAATGCTCTCTCTGCCAGAGACACTGATCTGGACATCAAATCCCCAACTAAGAAGAATAAACACTCTGTGAATGGGTTTATGCCATTCTTTTAGTCAGCATTAACTGTTTCATTAAACAAACTTGCTACAGCTAATACAGCAATTTTTTCTCTGCTTTAAAAGCAAAATCACCATATAAAGTGATAAAAGTAGTTATCTGGCTGATACAGCAAAAGTTCCTCTTTGTACATAAAAACAGATTTATTTATCTTATATGCTTAAAAATAATACTTATAATTTAAAACAACATAGTCACTTTGCATACAAAGTGAATAACTTCCCTCCCTTGACGATCACTTACCTGCATTTGCACTTCACTCTCCTCTCATGCATCTACAACACAATTATATATCAACACGCACACTTACAAATTTCAACCAAAATTCCTTCTGTATTTAAAACATATGAACTGGAACCCCCTAAAAACTCTTCCCCTTGATGACGTTGTGTCATATTTTAACTCTTCCTTTATTAATTTACTTAACAGCTGTGCCCTTCAGGACCAAAAGAGTCAAATCTAAAACAGCCCAATAGCTCTCTAATGACACCATAAAACTCATGCACACCTGAGACAAATCTTGGAAACTCCATCATAAACTCAGAACAACAGATTCCCTGAATAAATATAAACAGCTTTGCAACTTAGTAAAAAAACAAATAGCCTTCAACTGTAAAACTTACTACACTAAGCTAGAGAACAACCACAAAACCAACCCCCAAAAATTTAGGAGCACTGTCTCCTCCTTCCTTAATCCTGGTAAGTGAGATAACCCCTGCCCTAACCCCAGTCCCCCTGACCACATCATAGCATCCAATTTTAACTCCTTCTTCATTGACTCCATAGCCAAGCTAACCACTTTATTCCCCAAAAACTCTTCCCCCTCTCCTTCCATCCCCATACTCCCTGCCTTCCACCACCAATACCACACCACTCCCCCCTATTCCCTCAAATCTATTCCTATCAACACCATAAAAAACTTCTTAATAAACTAAAACCTTGTTCCAATGCCCCAGATGGCTTACCCTCAGAATTTCTCAAATTAGCAGCTGATGGCATTGCTGTTTTCATCTGCATCTTAATTAACCACTCCATTCAAGAATCCTATGTACCCCGTCTCTGGAAAAAAATCCTTCATCATTCCCCTACATAAAGGTGGCAATAATACTGACATCTCTAACTTCCGCCCCATAGCCACTACCCCTCCCATCTCTAAAATTCTTGCAAAATGTATTCATCTCCAACTCCTACCATACCTTCTTGACAATCACCTCCTCACCCCAACACAACATGCTTTAGACCTGGCCATAGTACCACCACTGCCCTGCTAGCATTCCTTGACACTATCAACCATGACCGAGACTCTGGAAACATAGTATCCTCCCTATTCTTAGACTTATCCAAAGCTTTTGATACTATTTCCCATAGCTTATTGCTTTCTAAACTCTCTAACGCCAATCTCTCTCCAGCAATCATCAACTGGTTCACCAATTACCTCTCAAACAGACAACAGGCCATCAAATGGAATAAATGTACCTCATTTTTCCTAGACACTCTCACAGGCATCCCTCAAGGCTCAATGCTGAGCCCTTTACTCCTTAACATCTTCATAAATGACTTCCATCCTTGCATCCCTAATACTAATCTCATCTAATACGCCTATGACTCTACAATTATCTGTTCTGCTAAATATCTCCCTACACTCCTACAGGATATTCCGGCAGCCTTTAACAATACTGAGGTCTGGATGTTCAATAACCATCTAGCCCTTAATGCCTCTAAATACAAATTTATGATTTTCACCCCTACCAAAAACTCTAAAATAGGCAAAAATACCTTCTTACTTACAAGTCAAAATAGGAAACCTGTCAAAATAGTATCCCATACCAAGCTCATTGGCATCATTATTGATGAACAACTCAAGTTTGATATTCATCTCCAAACTACTATTAAAAAAACCCACCAAAAACTTGGAATGCTCTACCACCACAATCTCTTCCTTACCTCTTCAACTAAACTTACTCTCTCCACTAATCTGCTCCCCTCTCATGTATGGTGCTCCCATCCTTATCAATTGTCAAGCCACCCTCAAATCTAAACTAGCAGGTTGCTAGTTTAGATTTTAGGGTGGCTTGGTATGCTTTACTGCCACAATCACTTCCTTACCTCTTCTACTAAACTTACTCTCTCCACTACTTATCTGCTCCCCTCTCTCTTGTATGGTGCTCCCATCCTTATCAATCTTCAAGCCACCCTCAAATCTAAACTAGCAACCTGCTATAACAAAATTGC
Organism: Protopterus annectens; assembly: GCF_019279795.1. Classification (NCBI taxonomy): domain Eukaryota; kingdom Metazoa; phylum Chordata; order Ceratodontiformes; family Protopteridae; genus Protopterus; species Protopterus annectens. Next base: position 525,162,419 of record NC_056735.1, on the reverse strand, counting down.
AAAGTTCGCTACAGGTTCCAAATTATACTCTCATCACTGTGACTCTCTACACTCCTTAAACTGGCTTGAGCTCCCCAACTACCTATCTTACATTCATCGCTCTACTGGCCCTAAACTCATCTTTAAGCCCTCTGACTGTCCTTTTCTCTCTTCCACCTTCACCATGTCTCTTACTTACCAATCTGTCAGGTCCAATAATCAAAACCTACTTGAATTGTACAAGCCCCTACGGACTCCTGGTCAACTCCTTCTGTCCTTCTCCCTTGCATGGAAATGGAATTCACTCCTCCCTCACATCCGTACCTCCCAGAACCCCAGTACCTTCAAAACCTTACTTCATTCTCATCTCATTTCCAGATGGAAATGGTCTTGCTCCCACCCTTCCTAAACTGTTTCATTTACCTCCACCCACACCTTACCTCCTCCTACACATTCAACCTCCACCATTTCTCATCCATACGTTATCTGTACCCATCCAATACTAACCTATTCCTATCCTCCCCCTTCCTCCTCTCTCTGTCTTCCTTCATCTATATAAAGAATAAACTATTTCATATCTACATTCTATTATTTCACAAAATAGTACATAAAATCTTATAAACCCTATTGATTAATTTTAGATCCTATGTCTATTTATATTGCTTGTTAAACTTGTTAAACTTATACTTTTATATTGGCATTTTGATTGTATGTATATGCATTTGATTATATGCATATGTATTTTTAACTATATGTATATGCATTTACATGGAGCTTTTCTCCCCAGGCCTCCATTGAAAAAGGGCTCACCTTACATACATACATACATACATACAAATGTTTCAAGCACGGACATTAATGCCCTTCTAGCTTGCCAATATACCAAAACACTTGTTTCCATAATAAATGTCCAGGCTGTTCATAAAAATATCTAAACTAGTACTTTAATGTAATTTGGTAGTCTGTTCCAAGCATCAGCTACTCTATCAGAGAACCAGTTAGTACATTTTTCATTCATATAGAATCTTCTACATTGGTTATTTGATGATTCTCTAGTACTTTTTGATAACCCCAAACATTCCCAGAGGTAGTTGTCCCTAAATGCCCTATATACCTGAATAAGATCTCCTCTTAAGTATCTGTAAGAGACACTGTACAAGTCCAGATATTTTAGTCTTTCATAATAACTTAGATTTTCACATCCATGGATGCCCTTGGTATATTTCTGCTGTACTCTTTCCAGTTTATTCATGCTTGTTTTCCTATAAGCTTTCCATATTGTTATTCCATACTCAAGTTTGGGTATAATGTAACTAACAAACAATGACTTCATTATGTTTGATTTCCTAGACTTTATAAACCTTTTTATACAACCTATAGTTCTATAACTATCATTAGCCAATTGGTTGAAATGATTAGAAACATTCATAGCTGAATCTACCCATATACCCAGGTCCTTAAATGAGTCTACAATTTCAATCACTGTGTGCTGTATTAAATATTCACCTTTCAGTTTATGTCTCCCAAATCTCATGTGCTTACTTTTTGATGTATTTATCAACATATTATTCTCCTGTGCCTAAATGGTCAATTTAGTCAAATTATTTTGCAGACATGCCTTATCTGTAACACTTGTAATCAGTTTACACAATTTCAGGTCATCAGTATATAGACTGTAAAACACCTCAGATGAAAAATGTAAGGTCTGAAAGATACAATCTAAACAAGTAAGGGCCTAGGACAGAGCCCTGTGGGACACCTTAACTGTAACCAAGGATTTCACCTGTCCAGTTGGTGTGTGATACTTGCCATGTCCTATTTGTAAGCCATGTAGCTATCCATCTTATCAACAATACATCAATACCTAGTTGTACTAATTTACTGATCAGTGTTTTGTGTATGACTGTGTCAAATGCTGAAGTTAAATCTATATAAATCACATCACAGCACAATTTTTCATTTATAGCTGTTATTATATTGTTATAGAACATCATGTTACAGATGGTAATAGATCTATTTTCAGCATATGCATGCTGATATATGGTTTCAAGTCCCAACCTATCCAGTTCTGACAAAACTTATCCAATATTACCTTCTCCATTATTTTTCCACAACATGAAAGTAGACTTAAGGGTCTATATGATTCTGGGTTTGTCCTACTCCCCTTTCCCTTAAAGACAGGTTTAATAAGTGCATGTCTCCAATCTTGAGGAACCTCCTCATATTTATATGACCTAGTGAATAATAGATTTAATGGTAGTGTAAGTTCTTGCTGAAGTGTTCTCATGTCATTGTTACTTATTCCGTCTCCTCCCTGCACTTTGTTTGGATCCATTTTGCACAGCTGTTTTTCAATATAATCTAATTTGATTCCAGTATCTGGGCTTACCTGGATGTCACTAGGACAACTTACCACCCCTTTTGTGGAGCCAAACTGTTTTGCATAAGATTTTGTAAATATATCTATAATCTGTTGTGTCTGAGAATACATTTTAGAATCTGCACACAGTTTATCAATTTGTGTATCTTTACTCCTTCCACATCTTGTGTATCCATAAAAAGGTTTCCTATTATGCTAAATATCTTTATATAAATTTTCTTCAAATTGTTTTTAATCTTGTCTAACACTATGCTTAATCTGTTTGTCCAGCTTGTTTATTTCAGTTTTCAAAGTTGTAGTTCAGCCTCTATTCCTGTCCCAATTGACTTCCCAAGTTAGCAAACTGCAAATAAATAAATAAATAAATAAATAAATAAATGAATAAAATAAAATAAATACAAATATAGCACTATTTACAGTATTTTACATTCACTTGGATACTTTATTTGGTGAGATCAACTCCCATATTCTACATTTTACCCTCAGCTTGAAACCTTTGGTTTCATATCCATTGGATAATCTATATACCTCATCTGCACTGACTGTTGTAAGAAAAGCCAAACTGGTACCTGCATTTTAACCAGCTGTATCCCATTAGTGCATTTCTTTCCTTTTCCATCCTTTCTAGTATTTCCTCAGTCCTAAGCACTGAGCAAATATCTAAGTCTGAAATGCTGTTCATCTGCTTAAAATCATTACTAATCTTTAGTCTTGATTGTTTCACTCACTTTCTTTATTCCAGTATCACCCCTATTTTAAGCCACATTTTACTACTTTGCATACAACCTTTATTTGTGATTCTGGCATTCAGTAAGGTGTCAGTTAATCTTTTTCTCCTAGAATTGTTTGAATATGGTGATGAATGAGGTTCTGCCAGGCAGTCCTGAAAAACTTCCTTGCTCCTTAACAATTTTTATTTATTTATTTATTTTTATTTCTTGTTTTTGTGGCTTAGATAGTATATCAACTATGTGAACTGCATACACTGACATAATTTTTTTCTTCACTAGAGTTACTAGTCCCTGCCACACCTTTCAGCTTCCTTTGCTCACTAAGTCTGGACCTACCTGGGTAAGGAGGGGGGCAAAGGTCCAAAATCAGGGGCAAGTCTTAAATGTTATTCTAATGCACTATAACAGTCATAGAATAACTAGTTATGCATCAGTATGCATTTTTCTGAATGTTAGGAAATATGAAACTCAAATGCCTGGCATTACTGACTGACAGTAACCTTCAGTTATTTACCAGAAAATCAAAACATTTATGAAGTGCAGGGCAAAAATATGAGACAAACTCAAGATCATTCTGCATAATTCTGGACAGTTGAAAGGTATGCTGCTAAATTAGCTCCAGGTTCGTACTTTCTTCCATGATTTCAGAATTCTGACATGATATATCTGTGTTGATCTTATCTTCATAGTATGACTAACTCTGTAGTTTACATCATTTGATGCTTCTATTATTTTAAATGGACCTTGTTATTTAGACAAAAAATGTTTTCTACTTTGGGGGCCATGACTAAAACTTTGACTCTAGTGTTAAATTTCTTAGCCCTTCCATTTCTATTATATGCCCCTTGTTGTATAGCTTGGGCTCTTCCCATGTAGTTCCATACTATAGGCATCGCCACATTCAGCGTAGCTTATTATGTTGCTTTGGTGTACTATGACAGTTGTAAATGAGTTTTTTCACTTGTTTTTCCGGCAGAATATAACTAACAGTTCCTGAAGATGCATGCCATATCATAAATCAAAAAGGCTGAACCTTGTCAAGATTTTGGCACTTCTTTAATGGTAAACAGGAGTTATGATATCCATCTTCCTTAGTAACTTTTTTCAGCATGAACTTTAATGTTTACCTATCTTGGTGGTATCCTGAGGTTTTTAGCTACTTGCCCATTAAGCACTGACATAGTTGGTTCATTATTTTGGACATAAATGGATGCCCTCATCAGTGAGTATTTCTTTAATTATCCTTAATACAGAAAATAGTAAGACTAACTCACTAGCTATAGATTTAGCATCAGACTTATGTAGCAGGATAGCTTCAGGGTATTTAGTTGCATATGCAAAAATAACTAAAAGATGTTGAAGCTCATTGCTGGATTTTACCAATGGCCAACAGAGTCCATAGGAATGTGTTCAAACTGCATGCCTCTGACAGGCACTGGAATCAAAGGATTTTTAAAATCTGGTTGTGGGCTGACTTCTGGAATTTTTGGCATCTAGCATAGAATTTCTCAACTTCTTTCATTATTCCTGACCAGGAAGCACCTTGCTAAGACACTTGATCTAGTCTAATCCATTCCCAGGTATCTCCCAGTACATGGCTATGTCCAAATATCCTCACTGGATGTTTGAAATGCTTGGCCACTAAGAGTTGTCATACTGCTTCCTCTAATTCCTTATTTACTCTGACAGCAAGTCATTTTGTAGATAAAACTGTAGGTAACAATAGGAACATAGGTTTATAGTTTCATATGTGTGTACTAGGCTAATGGCCTTGGGGCCTTTACAAGCCTAGCCATAAGATTACCCTGGCATAGTGCCACTCAACCTTAGTTCCCAGTGCCTCTGTCGAGTAGAGCCACTGGTGTTATCCCCGGGGTGAATTTCTGTTTCCCATCCACTCATCAAGATTTTTCTTGAAGAGGGTCAGAGAGGTGCTCTGCTTGACATGTGTGGGAAATCTGTTCCATAGCATGGGCAGTCTCTGGGTTATGAACCTGTCCCTCCAACATGTTCTGTTAATTGTGGTAATGAGGTTGAGGTTTCTGGAATGTGTGGTGTGGAGGGATTAGGATTTCTTTAGATGTAGCATTTCTAACAGAGCTGGGTCTGACATGACTTTGTAAGTCAAGTAGAGATTGACTTACAAAGCCAAGCTTCTTGTTCTACAGTTGTAGCTACAGTTCCCCTTGCTCTGGTTAATATGCCATCTTCCTAGGGAACCTTTTTATAATCTGAGTGGCTTACCTGAAGCTAAGCCAACTCTGTGTGTTCTTTTGGTCAGTCTTTCACAAGGTAGAAGACACTGTCTCTTTTTCTGCAAACAATGTGGAACTCTTCTCCTAGAAAAGGAAAAAGATACCAGCATTCTTTTGGTACTAGTTGCTATCTCAGGCTTATTTAATTTTTCTTGTACCTTTTCTTTATTAAACTGATTCATAGAACAATCTTCTTTTTTTCTCAAATCATTGCTCCCTAGGAAAGCATAGTTCACATGTATTCTGTAAGAGTTTACTCATCTTTACAGAAGACTCCCTTAAACTCCTGAGATGAGTATATTTGTCAGTGATTACAAAGTCTAATTTCTGATGCCCTACTATAGACGCATACCAAATCCTAATGCAACAAGGTGGCATTAACAAGCTAGTATGATTTGTAAGCATGCAAAGTGAATTAACATGGGATGTACAGAGCTGGGATTATTAAGGGGTGTGCTTTTCCCAGTGTTAAGAAAAATATGACATATTTTGTTCATTTACATTAATAATGGAAAAATTAAGTTTTATACTGTCCTATTGGGAGGAGTGAATGCAAGCAGAGGATGTTATTAAAAAAGACATTAGATGTTAGTAAAAAAGACATTACAATATGGTAGGTAATATGAAGAAATTCTCAGATGTAAATATTTGTTTGTTTATTTGTTTGTTTGTTAAAGCAATTATAGCTATTATTAAGATTTTTTTATAAACTGATTAATTCCATAAAAACTATATAACCTACAGGTTGGGCAATCTTATACAAAATATTAAGGCAACCAAATCTGGCACTGATACTTGCTATCTAACTTTCATGGTTTTGTACAGTAATATTGTTTTGAAATATTGTGAAAATATTTGTATAATTTACATAGATTCCTCACTATCACTAAACAGCAGAATATTATTCCTTTTTATCAAACATCATTGGAAAGCCCTCAAATAAATGAACAGTCCTTCTACTGATATGCATATCTATCTTAGATACTTACACATATATATAATCCTTTGTTTAACCATAACACTGATCATTTTTGACAAATGAAATTCAAATTTTCTTTCATAATTCAGCAATATTCATTTGTCATCTAAAGACATACATTTGATACAGAACAGAATTCAAACCATTGTTTACTGCAGATTTTTAACTCACATAATTCATCAGAGATTGCAGATCTTATTTTTTGCAGATAATGTTCAAGAAAAGCTCTCAGGAAGTAAGTGGTTTCTTAACTTAGAATACCTCAGGAAACAAGAAGATTCAGTAGCCTTTGCAGCTCAGAAATGAATGAGATAAAGCTTATGCATTTTGGATTAATAGGAATATCATTAGGGCTCAGTTCAAGGTTATCATAAACTGTCTTAGCATAAATGAGCTTGCCCCTTCTTTTCATTAGGCTGCTTTCCCTCTATCTCAAAGTGACTGACCATCCTCTCAATTTCTTTTTCTCCTTTAGGTTATACTGCATCTGAAAAGGGTACTTCAGAACACATTTTATTTTTAGTTTTACATTTTTCTTTACTTATAGATGCCTGTTGCCTCAAGTCTTACCTTATTTGATTTTCTGTCTTGCATTGACAGGAGTGGGTTTCGAACTTCGCTTAGGAGCTACTTCTTCCTCTTTTAGTACCTTGGTGAAATCTTTCTAAATGGCAGTTCCCCCATTACCATCACTCACCTGCTTCTTAAAGCTCTCTATTTCTGGGGCATTCTCTTTTAACATACAGACTATTTAGAATTATTTTTGGGTTGTGCACTCTTCATACTTCCTAATGTAATTCTCTCTATATATACTCTTCCAGTGAGTAATTTGCTAATCACTTCTACTCATTGCTATGTAACAGTTTCAGGTTGTAATGATAACTCAACTCTGTGTTTCGCAACATCTTCAGGCTGCAATATTTTATTGTGCATGTCCCGTCCTTCTAATGATTCTATTTTTGCAGGTGTGATGCCCATGTACTGGGCCAGTAATCAAGGAGCTTCAATCATCTCCACTAACACCAGTGAGGGAAGTGCACATTGGGAGGATGATAGGTACACACACAGTAAAGTACAATTTCCCTTAAGAGCACACAGAGATCACATTCAGTCTGGGGCTGGTTTCTCCCTCTCTCTCCAGATCCCCAATAAGACTCTCCACTGGCAGAGCTATGGGGTTAAGACCTCAGCCAAGTGGTCAAGCCAAAACCTCCAGCACCCTCTCTATCCAATCAGTGTCCCTGCCCAAGTAGCTGACACACACACACACACACACACACACACACACACACACACACACACACACACACACACACACACACACACACACACACACTTTGAGATTTGATTTATATACAAACACACAGACACTCCTGGGTAAGACTGGCACAGGTTCACTAGCTATACCTCCTTCTACCCAGACTATATGGCAGTACCACCGGCCACCAACCACCCTTATCAGCTACTAAAGGCCCTTACCAAAGGGTGCCCAATTATACTGTGCAATGTTACTATTATCCAAATGGTAAGTGTGACTAAGACTTGAAGGCTATTTAGGAGTGGTTTGTACAGTATTACCAAATACATATGCAAGTACTCTAAGAGCTTAAATATCTATAAGCAAACGAGCCACAATTAAAAGGTTTAAATATATTTAATTATAAATAATAAAAGAACAAGACAATATTCAATAATTCAACACAGTGGCAACAGAGTTCAGAATCACAGGAAATATTTTAAAACAACACTGCAGGACAGTCTCACATAAATACAGAAAACATCTAAACTAATCTTACTGTATTCCTATCTGTCTCTAAGAGAAATCACTGTACCTAATTAATTTACATACAGAGCAAGGCAGATATATATGAGACGTGCTGAAGAGATGTTTACAGGTCCAGAACAAAATACAAAATGCTCTTACTTTTCTCTCTGAGATAGTTCTTAAGTTAATCGCAAACATTTCTGCTGGGTCATTTCAGATTACATCATTCTTGACACCTCTGCCTTAGTTTTCAGACCAACAGGAACCAACAGAATTTAACAGTTCTCTGTCAACAATACTTATATTTCAGAAGTGTAGCTGCTAGGAAATCACAGAGCAATAAAAACACTTTACATTTGAATCCTTGTAATTTTCTCTGTCTTGAGACAATAGAAAGAAACTCTAGCTGTAGACATTCTGTTTCTTAGGTGAGATAAACTAACTTTAGCACATTGTAAAACTATTTACTTATTTTCTCAGAGTTTGCAAGTTAACTCTGTATGTCCCAAGTTCTACTATGAAAACATACATTTGCATAGGCATAAAGTTAATACACATTTATGCTCTTCTCCAGCAGAGTGCACTGTGCTTACATTTTTGAAGTTCAGCATATACAGTTTAATCATAACATACAGTTCTCTTACATTTGTAGACAAGGCTATGGATCATATTAATATTTGCAATGACATAGAATTATTTACAAAATTATAGCTAGCTTGGCTGGCAGCCTTCACAGCAGGCTTCTCTGTCATATGTATATGTTGACATTTCACTTTAAAAGGTGTATGGCCTTCTCTTCTCTACATCCATAGCTGTATGTTTTTTTTCACATTGTAGGCTTTTTAACACTCTGCCAGAGCTAGTTACACTGCATGTGTGACACGCATCAGTGTTTATTATCTCTGAATGAACTAGGACATTGTGTGCGACAATCAGCTCCTTGTCATGGTTGCAGCATAGACCCATACCCATATCATGTTAGCTTTCCATGCAGTCATATTAAAGTACTACCAACCAAGGTAAACAATGAATGTGCATAAGTACCTTTGGTTGTCATTGAGAGTCCTCAAACACATATGAAAAAAACACGTTGACAATCTGGTGTAATATACAGCAATATGGATGGAGACAAATGTTCCACAAAAGGGAAAATGTCATTGATGGGTAAGGGTGAAAGAAACCAACTCTATAGAACATGCATGCACTTCTAACAGAGTAAAACTGATTACATAAATAAAGGCTTTGTGGTGTCTCATCTTAGCCTCCCTTCTCCAGCTTTTCTAGTGCTTCTTTTTGTTTGTCTGGCAAAATAAAGACACAGCCTTCCTCATCAACACCCTTAATAATTTTCTGCTTATTCTAAAGTCACCTATAAACCTGGGACTGCAATTAGCCATTCTCAACTGATGCATAATCTATTTTGTTTTATTCTGTGATGTCATCTCATGCTCCATTTACTTTCTTTTGTTTAGGTGATCAGTTTGTGATGTTGGAAAATATGAATCAGTAAAACTCTTTATGCTTGGCAGAGTCACACATTTCTTTTTCAACTATAAGTAATACCATGTTACTCATCCTTAACCATATTCAAATGTATTTTGGACCAGCAAATGGGAAATTGCATATTTACCTTTGGTTTGGCACCTATGTCCCTAATGGAAAGGGGCAGTCTGTAGATGATTGATGTGCATAAGACTATATCATAACTCATAAAATTCCTTGGGGTATTGACAGATGAGAATAATATTTTGGTAAAACTGGGGTAAACCTAGATAGGTTTAAAATGGCTCTTGGTACTGTGGCCTCATCACCACCTATAAGCCTTTGCTGTTACAGTCCTTCTCTCACCTTTCTGAGAGCTTCATTATGCTCTGTTTGTCCCTATCATAGACTGTAAATTCTTCTTTAATGATATTGACATTTTTGATTTCCTCAGCTGTAGAGTTAACCTTGAATATCATTTTTTTGTAATGCACCAGACTTATGAAATTAGGCAACATTGTAGTGCTTTTAATACAAGGGAGAAATGCCGCTGGTAAAAAACTGACTTATCATGTTATTTACTGTGCATGTTTGCTTCTTTGATTTCATTTATGTCATCATCTATTGTTCGTGTTATGTGTTTTTTCCTTTGTTTCATTTTATGGGTTGCTTTTCATAGCTATACTGTTTGTGAATTTACTTGGAGTCGTAAGCTTATATGGTGTCACAATGGGTAAAACTAATGCTGTGGGGCCTGATTCGTATTACATCAACCACCTAGATTTTCTTTAACTTATCCTTGGGTTTCTTCCTGAAGTGAAAAGGCATTTTCCTATGAAGATGTGCTACACTGATGGCATTACTGCATATATGCAGTCTGCCCTGGTAATGCTTAATCATTCTAATGGCATTGTATAAACATATGTATTCTGAGGTGTTCAGTTAATTTTTCTCTATACTGACTGATTAATATATGTGTCATACTTAATATAACAGCTATGGAATAGTTTAACAAAATGTGTTCTCTCACATTAGAAAAGTAGAAATTAAAAGCACTACTAATAAATTAATTTTTCAAGATTTTGAAGACAAATTATGTGTCTGTGAATGCATTGTGCCCCCATCATGTTTTTATATGACATATAAATTAATGAAATACAATTTTAAGGAGGTAGATGTTAAATTATTTTATGCTGTAATTCTCACAATCAGTGGCGTAGTACACTGTCATGCTGAGTCACTTTGTAATAACAAAGAAAAAAATTACTGGTGTTTGAGGTGGGATCATGAAATGGCCAATGGTGCAATTGCTCGCTGAACTTTGTCAACAGACTAGGCCATCTATGTAATTCATATGTTGCATATAACGACAGTCACTCACCGAAGAGCATATTTACTGCCCTCTTTCTCTTCCTGTGTAAGATGTATCCCAAATAGTAAGGCTCAAAACTTCTACTTAAGTACTATCCCAAGTCTGAAGTATTAATATAGTACGTTTAACTCTAACAAGAGCAGAAGTGCCTGATCCATAAAAAGTTCATTATATGGCCCTGCAGCACCAAGCTGGGATATACTTAGCTTTTGGAGTCCTGCTGTAATAACTGGATTTTGTTGCTATATTGATGTTGATCCTCCTGGGATTAGACCTGCTGTGTTGACCACCACATATTTTGAATAGATATCAAGCGACTGACTTTGGGTTGACTGTTGCTTATTTCAGGTCTGGAAATTGTGAGAGGAAGAATTCTTCCACCTCTACCTGCTTGAACCGATTGCTGCTTGTCCAGATTTTTCTGTTACTAATTGGCTGCTTGTTTTTCCTGTTTTGCTGATTAGTGCTTTTCCTCTATAGGCAGGTGTTGTTTCAAGTATTTAAGGGATGTAATGGTACTTGCTTGAAAATGCTAAGTTGTGGTATTGAGTTTGTTGGAGTCCCGCTGTCCTAAATAGATTTTATTTCTATATTTCCCTTGTTTCATCTGTCTTTGAATCTAGTGCTGTAATTGGATTTTTTTCTTTGAGTTTCTGCCCCTGATTTATATGAGTTTGGAGCAGACAACAGTTCAGTGACTTATGGCTGATGTTATTGAATTTGGGTCTGGTGTTTACAGTTGTTCCTGTGGAGAGAAAGATTGGTTCTACCCATGTCTGCTTGAGTTGGATGTTGTTAGTCCTGAGCTTTTTTATAATTAATTGGTTGTCTATTGCTCCCTTGAATGACACATTCCATTTTTTGGAGTGCTTGCCAAATATATAAGCAGCTTAGCTGCATGACCCATGAATTGAGTCCTGCTGCATAAACTGGATTTCCTTAGGATATTATCCCTATTTCAGCTAGGGTTTGGACCTGCTGCCAAAACCAAAACCAAAAAGTCAGCTGGGTCAGAAGGTGTTCAGAATACTTTAACTGCATACAAATAAATAAAACAATAAAAACAATAAAAAAAAGATGAGCGCTTTCACACCAAACCTTGGTGCTTCCTCAGATCTAAAAAATATATAAAGTCACCCCATTTAAATAACAGCAAACAAGCGCCTCAAATCACATGACATTAAAATAAGTTTTAAAGGGACATTTTCTGTAAGTACCTTACCTTTAGCAGCCTGATGTAGCAATATCCATTTTGTTTCAAGTCTTTCAGTACTGGTTTTGACATCACCACCTCTTATACCAGGAAAATATATCTCTAATATAAGAAATATAAATTTATGCATAGGCCCTTTATCAGCTACATGCTTACCAAGTGCATTTCTCATGTCACATCTACTCATACTATATAAATGTTCTCTGATTCTATCTCTAAAGGGCTGATTTGTCTTGCCAACATAATAGCTTTGACATACATCACAGCATGCAAAATAGACCAGATTTTGTGTTCCACAGTCAGCATAGAAATCCAAACTATATTTATAACCTGCCACTGGATGTATAATATAGTCACCATCATTGATGTAATTGCAAACATTACACTCCCCACACTTAAATGTCCCTCTTGGTCTCACCTCAGTTTCATTACCTCTGTTCACGGTCTTACAGCATAACATCCTCTTAATGGAATTAAAATTCTTATAAGAAAACTTTGGTTCATTGTCAATGATTTCTTTAAATTTAGCATCTGAGGTGAGTATGTTACAATGTTTCCCGACAATGTCACATATTTGCTGTACATTACTAAAATAATTTATACATAATCTCAAGGAATCAGCATTACAGCCGTTAGTTGTTTAATCACCATCAATACCACTACTAAAGAATGGTTTCGCCCTTGTCTGACGATGAGAGAGAACTTCATTCTGAATACAATTCATGGCTGACTCCTGATAACCCTTCTGACAAAGTTCTTTAGTTAAGATGTCAAAAGCTGAATACATATCACTATCTCTATTATGTATTCTTGCATTCCTATAAAACTGACCCTTTATTACATTTCTTTTGACATATCTGGGGTGCATGCTATTTGCATGTGACAGATTATTCTTCTTACATGCTTTCTTATATATAGTAGTGTCAATTCCATCAATGGTTTTCTTCAAGCATATATCTAAAAAACAATCTCGGTCTCAGAATACTTAACAGTAAATTTCAGATTTATTTTTTATTATTTATTTTACATTTGTTGACCGGGATAGTCTGACTGGATGCATGTCCATTTTCAGCGGAGGCCCAGTGAGAAAAGCTCCAAGGGTAAGCAGAAACAACATTACATAATACCAGCATTACATATTACAAACAGACTATTTACAGTGATTACATAAGTAAGCAGGTTAAACAAGTTCCACAGGTTAGAGTTAATCCCGAGCATAAGTCAGGATTAAATTAAATTACACAGTAAGCTGGTTAACAGATTTTTACACATTCTAGAGACAGTTAGCCAGGCTTGATACATTGGCATAGCCAGTCGGATAATTTATGGTACTATGTAAATAGTTCATAAAGGCATGCAACGACTCTATTGACCCAGCCCAATGCAAAAAAAACATCATCCACAAATCTTGCATAGTACAAAAGTGAGCCAGTGTAACTATTCCTTTCATTAAGAACATATTCAGACTCCCATTGTGCCAACACCATATTCGCATAGGGGTTGGTGCACATGGTACCCATTGCTATGCCCACTTGCTGAATATATTTCCCATCAAATATAAAAACATTGCTCATAAGGATGATATCCAGCAAAAAACAAATATGATAAATCTGATCAGAGTTATATTTAGAGTGATTACTAAGAAAAAGTCTAGCTGATATAATACCATCAACATTTGGAATAACAGTAAACAAAGACATTGTGTCCATAGTAACAAAAAATAATATTCAACACTGCTGTTCTTTACCCATTGAAACAATCCCTTCAAAAAATGTCTAGTGTCTTGGATAATAGTTTCCACAGAATCAGTAATTGGATGTAATCATTTATCTGCGTAAATAGATAAGGGCTCCATAACCCACCCCGTCACTGAGACAAAAGATCTCATGGAAGGGTTATCAAGTGACTTGTGAATTTTGGGAGCCCATAAATAGTCAGAATAAGTGGGTACTCAACCATGAAATAGTCAAACAATTGTCTATCAATCACTCTTTCCATTAATAAATCATATACATTGGAGTGTACATTGCTGACTATCATATCAACTTCTGATCTTTGGCATTCCAAGTAAGTCAGTGTATCACTCAACAATTCATACATGGCATTAACATACTGATTAGTATCCATAACTACAATCCCCCCCCCCTTTGTCAGCTGGACGTATATACAGATCTTGACATGTGATTAATTCATTCATTGTTTTATACTGTATTTCACTCAAATTAAAGAAAGTATTTTTCATCACTCCATTGTTAAAGATACCATATATTTCCTCCTCACAAATTCTACTAATTGCTTCGAATAAAGGGGGGGGGTTTACCGGAATATACGTACTGGGTTTTCTAAAAGGATGCAGAGTATTGTTCGTGTTACCATATGCTAACTTCAAGACAGTACTGCGAACATACAGATTGAAATCCAACAAAGTATCATTTAAATTAGGCCCTCTGGCTGGTATAAAGGATAAACCAAGATTAAGTACCTCAGTCTGCTCTTTCGTCAATACTCGAGACGATATGTTCACAATCAAACATTTGAAACCTTCCATCTAACTACAGGCTCCATCTCCAACTGATGCTTCTGCTCCTGCTCCTGGACTGCCCTCTCAGGTTATGTTTGACCAATTCCTGGAGCTGTAGTTATAAAAAAGGGTGTTGACTGGTCAAAGGTACATGCTCATCATTCACACTCGAACGCGGAACATTTGAAGATATAACATCAGCTTTCAGAGATTCCCTCACAGTGAAACTATTCAAAACATTGTCAGAGTTATGATCACAAACTATATTTGAATCTAGAGTCTCAACACAAACTCTAGACATTCCACACTCACTATCAGCAGCTGATGTGTGTATATTCCTAAGAGATAATGCATGGATGTTCTCTTTCTCCGAACTCTTGGCAGTATCAGTCTTTGGCTAGGAGAAAATACGCCCTTCAGAGAAATCAGACAAATCACGCTGTAATTTCCTTCTCTTGGTCTCAATTAATCTCTTCTCATAAACTCCTACATCTGTAAATAAATCCTCTATTCTTTGTAAGTAGAGTTGGATCAGATAGACTATTCAGCCTATCAATGTCACTCGCTATTTCAGCTTCTAGAGCTATCTCAATTGGACTGTAAATTTTCAAAAGCAGCTCACTATATTTAAAGCTCATTTCTAAGTTCATTTTCTGCCAATTCCTAAGTAAATCAGGGAAGGAGTTCCCATACGTTGGCATATTGTTAATCTGTAAACCCCTTGAAATCACTTTATACGTAAGACATGCTTCAAGATGCCATCTCTGCCATTGAAGCCTCTTGAATTTATAAATGTTGTTCTCAAGTGTTCTAAAAATAGCCTTAAAGCTACTGTAATCCAAATCAGCCCGTTGAGTGAAAGACGGGACTGAGCCTGTATCAACAATAAGCAGTGGATTCCCATCAACAGCCAAAACACAATTTAAATGACTTCCGAATGTAGAAACTTTACCACTTGCTGGAATATAATCCAACTCAATATTACCATGCTCCTTTCAGAATAATTCAATAAAATACCAGTAAATGAAGGAGCAATGGGCCGACTCAATAAACATGCATCTAAAACCAAAAACAAAAAGTCAGTTGGTTCAGAAGGTGTTCAGAATACTTTAACTGCATGCAAATAAATCAAACAATAAAAACAATATAAAAGATGAACGCTTTCGCAGCAAGCCTCGGTGCTTCCTCAGATCTAAAAAATATATAAAATCACACCATTTAAATAACAACAAACTAGCACCTCAAATCATGTGACTTTAAAATAGGTTTTAAAGGGACATACTCATTTAGTCCCTTCCCTTTAGCAGCCTGAAGTAGCAGTATCCATTTTGTTTCAAGTCTTTCAGTACTGGTTTTGACATCACCCTCTCTTATACCAGAAAAATATATCTCTAATATAAGAAATTTAAATGTATGCATAGGTCCTTTAGATGTGACACGACAAATGCACTTGGTAAGCATGTAGCTGATATTCATGCTATGTAAATGTTCTCTGACGCTATCTCTAAAAAGCCGATTTGTCTTGCCAGCATAAAAGCTTTGACATACATCACAGCATGCAAAATCGACCACATTTTGTGTACCACAGTCGGCATAGAAATCCAAACTATATTTATAACCTTTCACTGGATGTATAATATAGTCACTTTCATTGATGAAATTGTAAACATTACACCCTGCTGCACCAAGTGCTTCAGCACACATCAGCCTGTATGCTTCTTACAGCATCATGACAGCTAATTTCATATACTTGGCTTGTTTAGTGTGACTATAATTTTATGTTTCTCACTGTTGTCTGAGGTGCTTCAAGTCAAAAATGAATCTCATGAACAGATTCATTTGCCTTATTGTAGGAATGATGCGAGTTCCTTCTACTTAATCCTTGTGGCAGTTCACCAGTTAAGTAGCCGCTAATATCTGGTGATGTATTGGTCTCTGTTGATGTGGGTTCACAGTTTGATCTGTCCCCTTCTGTTGCCAGCCTGCATGCTTTAGGTACTCTGAGGCAATGCTTCATGCTTGCTGACAATTCTTTGTTTATACTACTTACCGATGCTACTTGTGAAAGATGCAAATGCTTATTAAATGCATATTAAATTTGGATTCTAATCGCTCACACACCATACAAGTCAGTAAGCAATTTAACACACATTCCAACCACCTAAAACAGATAAACATTTGACAAGGTTGTTAAGAAATCATTACCTAGGGTGCCAAAACCTTATGTGACCTTATGTGACCCAAAATTGGCCACATAATACTACTCACTCTAACACATTGTTACCTTCACCCACAACTAAAGTGATTCACCCTGGCTCCACACCAATTCCCATAGAGACTCCAGGGCTATAACCTGATATGATAATGTATCAGTAATAGTTCAGCACTCTGATGCTCTACTCACGAAGGTGTACAGAATATGGTCACAGTCAGCTCTCTTTCTCATACCAAGGGTGTAAACAGATCCATTGGGTCCTTTTCCCCAAATATGAATACATTATCATTATCACCCACATTGAGGTGAATGACCATAGATGTGGCACCTTGGTGTGACATGAAAAGAAATGTAATTGAGGTCTATATGTATGTGTCCAAGCAAGGCAAGATAACAGTCTTGAGCAGTGCTTTGCCTCCTACAAAAATGAAGCTACAGTTTCAAAAAAGATATAATTGATTTCAAGAACTGGCTTATTAGCAGTTGTCATTCCAGGATGATCTAATATATGTCAGCATGGAAACTGATAATTGACAATTTAGACTACTTTTCATTAAATGGCTTTCACTCTGTCCTCAGGGATTCCTCATATTCACTAAAATTTTTCAGCAGCCATAGTACTTCTTTTTACACAAAGTTTGTTTGTTTGATATTCTGTATCTGTGTCTTGTGTATCTGTGTTCAATGCTAGGAGTCTCAACAATAAATTGTCTGATTTGGAGGTGTTTTGGAAGGTGGAATGTACCCATATATGTTGTTTTCAAAGTTCTGATAACACTAACTCCATAACAGTGTACATCTGAGGCATAATTAGGGTGGTATGAAAGGGGTAGCTGCCTTGGGTGCAGGGTGTTGGTGGCATGATAAACAGTTGTGAATTCTGATACAGTATTTGCAATCATGGCTGAAGTACCACTTCATGTGTGGCATTGTAAGTGTAGCAAGCTGCTTTTTACTTATGGAGCAAGTGATTTCCTGATTTTCTACAGTTTCAAGCACTGCACCTTTTTTTTGCACCTTAACTTAATGTTGTGGGGGGGGGGCACCAGATTGGGAACTGCACAGAGCATTAGATAAGCTAAGTACAGCTCTGGTGTCCCGCACTCATCACTGTTTCAGAAAATCAGAGCTGACAGGAGAATATCTGTTTATTATCTGCTCAAATAATAACTCATTGCAAATACTTCAAGATTCTCAGTTCAAGTTCCATGACATTTCAGTCATATTTGATAAAATGAATGACCACATCATTGTAAACCACAGAGCCCTTCAATCTCACCTGAGACACCATAATCTGCAAGCTGCATTCAATATCTCTGAATCTGAAAACTCTAATTCAGGCAAATTCAATTATCCATCCATTAACTAGGAGTTTTACACAGTTTACAATCAAAATAGTGAAATCCTTATTAGCATTTATTGAATGGTTGAAAAATAAGGATGGAAACTATTTTGATGATTGTTCAAAATGTCAAACATTTAGAAAGCTAGAATCATGATTCCATATTTCCTGAAATGTTCATCTTCCTCAAAAAAAAAAAAAAGATCAATTATCACAAGCATTTTTTACTGTTTTTCAGGGGGGCAAGCCCCCCTGCAACCCCCACACCTCCTGCTAATTATATATTCTAACTCCAAGATCACATTACAGTGAGGAAAATGGTAATTTTCCCAATCCCCATTGTAGTGCGATCGAATTGTAAACAGCGATGCTCAAAATCATGAACGCAAGCTATGTGTCAGCATTTTAGAGGTGATGAGATTTCAACTCACAATTTTAAACTTTTCCATCTTTAACCTCGACCTTATGAATGTCGGTAAGGTGAGTTTCATACATTTGAATTTAAACCGTTTTACACAACTAGTAATAAATATGCCTAGAATTTTCTAGACTTTATTAAAACCAGTTCCTTAGATCAGACTGTCCATTGGTACAATTAAAAAGGTAGGACTTGAAAACTCCTGTTTTCTTGCTTTTAAGCTTTATTTATAGCACAATGAGTCAGGTAGTCACTAATTCCTGTGTCCCTGCAATAATTATTTTCATCAACCTATTTGTAGTTTTTAATATTCAGACATGTAAGAAGCTTCATTACAGGGATGTAGTGCAGTAACGCAGACTATCCTGGTGTTCATGAACAAAGTGTCCAAAAGTCTTAATGCATCATGCACACTGCCAAGGAATATCATGGTCCAGAATCATATATTCATATCCCTGCAGTACACACTTCAAGCTCATTTTCCTGAATAGTACATTGTTTTTTACTGGAACTGACAATTTGGTCAAAAATGCCCCATATGTAATTTTATTCTATAATAAACAACAGGAAGCAAAAGTGGATATACAAGCTGGGGTTGAGTTATCCATCAAGAGTGAATTGTATGGTACTTTGACCATTTTAGGTACCTATGTGGGAAAACCTTCACAATGTTCTATATGCTTTTCTTTTATATTTATTGCCATAAAATATGTCATTATGTAAGTTAGGGCCTTGTTAGTACTCAAAAAAATGGAATATCAAATGTTTTCAATGTAATCATTTTTATAAGCTTTAGAAGTTTCTTGACATGCAAGTGGTGACCATCTCAAGAACCAGTTATGTCTGAAGTCACTAATAGGTTTTATTCTGTTTCTATGTAGGATTATTTCTACAGCATTTATGTTTTATTCCTGAAAATGCTGTTTTGTGAGAGAAATGGGCATAGTACAATGCTGACATTTGCAAAAAATGTAATTTAATATATAGACTCCAATATTCAGCCATCTATTTTCTAAACCACCTACCTTGGTGAAGATCACAGTGGTATCAAATTGAGCAGAGCAGATCAGGCTTGTCTATCCCTGTGAATAGTATTTAGTACCTTCTGGGGGATAGTAAGTTGTTCCCACTTCATCTGAGTGTTATTATCCCTTTGTCATGATCTGGAAATAGTAATATGGAGCTTCCTCTCTGTAGTCCTGACTGGTACAGCTACTCTTGGAAGCAGGCAGGGAGGCATCCTCTCCAGCTGCTCCACCTCAACAGGTTCTTCTCATTACTGAGGAACAATGGTTTTCCTTCAAGATCCTATTGGATTGCTGAGCTCCTTACTAAGTCATACAGCATGGGCCCAGCAAACCCTTAAAAGGACCTCACTTCTGCCTGCAGTTCCATGACCTCATTCCATAAATCATGATCCAAAGTTAGTGACTGTTGCTGAATACGGGACATAGATGGAATGGTAAACTGAGATTGTCATTTTAACAGTCAGGTACTGTTGCACCACCACAATCTGAGACAGTGCTTGCAACACTGTCACCACTGTAGTCATCTACTGGTCAAGCTTCAATTTCTTTACACCCAACCACAAACAAGATCTCTGTGTACTTAATTAACTCCAAGAATCAGAAGCAATGGTGATTAAGTATGTGCCATCAGAGCTGGT
This sequence comes from Protopterus annectens, assembly GCF_019279795.1. Classification (NCBI taxonomy): domain Eukaryota; kingdom Metazoa; phylum Chordata; order Ceratodontiformes; family Protopteridae; genus Protopterus; species Protopterus annectens. Next base: position 525,142,101 of record NC_056735.1, on the reverse strand, counting down.
TTGGGATAAAAATAGATTTCTTTGGAAATATAATAAATTAAAATGTCTGGGAGTATTGTTATCAGGTACTTTCAAACCTTCTGCTCAGATCTGTCATTGGGCTTATCCTAAAAAGGTAAGACTAAAGTCATTGAACATGTTTTTTCTTAGCACAATTTTTGCATGCAACAAAATCCTTCTAAGGCCTTTTTCCCCTCTCCCCCAAATCATTAGTGTCTTTAGTGAATAGCAAAGCTTGTGAATTTGTTTGTGTTGGATACCATCTTTGAATTTCATGGGGTAAGATACCGTTACCTAATCACATGTGTGCTTGTGTGCTTGCTGTACTGCTTATGGGCAGTATAGAGGCATCAAACTCCTATCACATTGCATGAAAGTTCTGCAGAGGGTGATTGATAAATGGATATGCACAGTAGTAGAATGTAAGATGGGAGATGAGCAGTATGGATTCAGATTAGGATGCAGCACAACTGATCCAATGTTTGCAGTCAGACAGATACTTTCAAAGAAGCAAGAAATGAGGAGACAGTCCAACTGGGCATTCCTAGACTTGGAGAAAGCATACAACAAGGTCCCAAGAAAGTACTGCGGTGGTTTGAAGTTCCAGAAACATTGGTAGAATTAGTGCAGGCTATGTACAAGGACCCAATGACTCAAGTGTGAACAGTGTTCATCCTCACAGAGGTGGTTCCCAGTGGGAGTGGCTGAACCAGGGTTCAGCTCTGAGCCCAGTGCTGTTCATACTGGTGATGGAGTACATTAGTAAACAGTTTGGAGGAGACAGATCAACAAAGTTGCTGTATGCAGATGATGTGGCAGTACAGGCAGACTCTAAGCTAGAACTTCAGCAAAGGACAGGAGAATGGAATGCAAATCTGAAGGCACATGGGATGAAATTAAGCACAGATATGATGGTGGTAATGGCAGCAAACTGTGGAAATCAGAAGAAGCTGAGAATATAGATAGAAGGGAAGATTGTGGAACAGGTAAACAACTTCAAGTATCTGGGAGTGGTGGTTGAGGAAAAAGGAAGTCTGAATGAAGAGTTCAAAGCTAGAATCAGAGAGGTTGTAGCCAACTGGGATAGAGTATCACCTGAAGTCTATGACAGAAGAATGTCAAAGAAGCTGAAAAGTAAGGTGTACAAGACAGTGGTGTGACTAGTACTACTGAATGGTACAGAATCCTGGGCAGTAAAGGCAGAGCAGTTGAAGAAGCTAGATGTGATGGAAATGAAGTGTCTGAGAAGGGTGGTAGGATGCATACTGTGGGACAGACGAAGAAATGAGGACATAAGAGGAGAAGCCAAAGTAGCTCTAATTGCAGAAAAGATCAAAGAGAACAGATTACGGTGGTTTGGAAATGTGTAGAAAAGCAGGAGACAATCTGGTGAATGAGATTTGGGACAGACAGGAAGAAGGTAAGAGGAAGCAAGGACATCTAGCAAAGAGGTGGATGGATTGTGTGAAAGATCTGTGACAGTCAGGCATGAGAGTAAAGAAGGCAGGTGTGTGACACTGAATCAAGAGAGTTGGTGACAGTTAACACGATACTCTGACCCCATGTAGAAAAATGTGAAAAAGGGGGCTGATGATGATGATTATGATGTATGTGTGTGTGTGTGTGTGTGTGTGTGTGTGTGTGTGTGTGTGTGTGTTTGTGTGTGTAAGTGTGTGTGTCCAGATTTTGATCAATAATTCCAGGCAATACAATTTAACATGGATTCACAATGAGTTTCTTCCACTTTCTTTGGAACTGTATGATAATAAACAAGATGGGAAGTATGTTAGGTGAGGACCACTTTATGAGATAAGAGACCCTGAGTGGTTCATAGCAGAAGTGCTTTATGTTATTTATATCCACAAATTAGGAAGTGGTTTAGAGATGGTGGCTATATGGGGGGGAAGGGGGGGGTAATTGACTCCATGTGGGAGAAAGTGATTGACAAACAGCAATGGAATAAAAACAGTACCAATTTTAAGTACTGGCATCAATTAAACAAGGTGGATGGGCACTGAGCTTGAATGATATCAGACAACAGTTTGGAGTACCAAACACAGATACCGGGACAATTCCAGGGTTAACTGAAGAATTTTTGAAGTTAAAGCACCAGTGCAGTGTTAGTCAGAAAATAACTGGTTGAGAGGATCTTTGAATGCAAAATAGCTCAGGGGGTAGAGAAACTTTAGGTGAGTGACCCCTATAAATGGTTAATGGAACTCAAAGAACTTGTAGTATGCAAATGGAAATATAATTTGGAGAAAAAGAAAAACTGTTCGATACACACTTCTTTAGGGAAGTCTAGGGGCAGGTTTTCATAATACCACTGCATGCTATGAAGTCACAAACACTTCGCATTTTTGCATGAAAGCAACTTCACACCTGCTTTGGCGAGACTTCAAAAATGTTTTATGTGTATATGAAAAGTGTTGGAGGTTTATAAGGGAGGAGTAGTTACATACCTTTTGGTCTTACCCTCTCTTAGAGAAATGTAACTTTAAACGTTTTAATCTCTTATTGCTGATAATACTTGTAAGGAGGTTCCAATGAGTGTAAATTTGTATTTTTGAAGAAAGCAAGAGAAGTTCAGATTTCTACAGGTAAACTTCTCCTGACATATTCAATAATGCTCTTTGATAAATAAATGGAAGTCAGGATTTAAGTTAAGTGGTTAACTAATTAATTTTGCCAAGTATAAAGAGCTATATTTAAAGGAGAAGATGAGGCAGAAGTTCCTAAACAAGTGATTTGCCATGGTTTCAGTATCTAGACAACTGAGGAAATTAAAGGCATCATGCTTCTCAATGTGGGTAATACCTGAGTATTTTTTGGTTAATAACTGGGTGTTGATGGCTATGACCTTCTCTCCCTAGTCTTATCTGGCCTTAAATTATACAATCAAGATGTCCCTAGTTATTTAAATAATATATTAAAATGAATGTCCCTAGTTATTTAAATAATATATTATAATTATTTAGAACTACAGACTGGCTACAGTGAAGCTAAGCCATTTCAGATTTCTGACATCTATAGCTTCTTTGAGAGGTTTATCTTGCAATACTGGAAGGCCTGACTTTGGAATGTGACCAAGCGATTATACTTTTTTTGATTATATTGTTGAAAAAAGTTACATTTTGGGCTGTTAAATTACTGTTTATATTTTATGTTACAGTAATGTTTACTGTGTGTTTATTTTTATTTTTTTTTATTTAATGTGTTGTTTCATGAGCTAATTTAAATTGATTACCTCCTCAACCCTGGCTAAACCTCTACCCCTGCACCATCTACAACAAATAGCACCGACTGCTTAGCAATAAGCATCCCAATTTAACTCTCATTTCACCACAACTATCACCTCATGTTTAAACAATAACAAATCTAACCAACCACTTACAGTGCTAACCTCCACTAACTCTAAAAGCAACTACTTTTCTTTTAAACCTATACAGACCTCTTATACCAAAAAACTTCTATCAAAGCTAAAACCTACTTCTCTAGCAGCTGACTAACTCCCTAGTGACTTCTTAAAAATTTCTGCCAGCTCCATCACCTATGCTGCATCTAGCCTAATCAATCGATCTATTGCAGAACAATATATTCCCATAGTCTGGAAAATATCCCATATCATCCCCTTCCACAAGGGAGGCCTATCTAAAGATCTCTGTAATTATCTGCCCATTGCATTCCCTCACCCCTAGCCAAAATCTTAGAGAAATGTATCCATAATCAGCTCCTAGACTACCTCATTACAAATAACCTCTTACCTAGTTCACAGCATGGCTTCCATCCAAAACACAGTACCTCCACAGCCCTCATAAGTTTCACTAACTACATCAACCTCCTCACAAACAATGGACAGCTAGTCTCTACTGTATTCCTTGATATATCCAAAGCTTTTGGTATGGTATCCCACCAACTACTAGTCAACACTCTAGCCTCCTTCAACTTCAACTCTATAGCTCTCAACTGGTTCTTTAGCTACCTTACTAATTGGCAACAGGCAACTAAATGGGATAATAAACTCTCCACACTCCTCCCAGTCTCTGTTGGGGTTTCCTCAGGGTTCCATCCTTGGCCTTCTCATTTTTATTATATTCACAAGTAGTGTAAACACTGTCACTAAATCTGCTTCTATTATTCAATATGCCAACAATGCTACCCTTATTTGCTCTGTTCCCACACCCCAAGAACTCCAGGATAAATTGCAAACATCATTTACAGATGTTGAAAATTACCTAAAGCAACTTCCAGTTATCCTTAACCCAAACAAAACAAAGTTAATGATCTTCTCCAACAGGAAATTCAAAAGAAACCCACCTCCTCTCTCCATCTACTCCACTAATGGCACTATAATAGAACCAGTTAATCAAACAAAACTACTTGGTGTCACAACAGACAACACCCTAAAATCCAATAAATACATATCACTCACAATTAAAAAAGTTCACATCAAACTGGTGAACTATATAGGGCCAAACCTTACCTCACTCAAAATGCCAGACTAGCCACAGCCAGATCCCACCTCCTATCTACTCTCCTCTACTGTTCTCAAATTTTCACTAACCTGCGCATGTCTGATTTACATCTACTTGATTCCTGCTATAATAAAATAGCAAAGTTTGCTGTTACTATGCCCAACAGGACTTATCATTGCCTTCCTCTTCAAAAATTACATGGGCTTGATTTTCCCAATCTGTTATTGCTCAATCAGCTTACCACTGCCCACTCCATTATCCACAAACCTGAAAACTGCCCTGCAGTCTCCAACCTAGTGCAACTGAATACCAACCCCAGGACCATTAGATCATCTGATAAACGTATACTCAAGGCTACAAAGTCCCATAATTACTTTGGTGACTCTCTCTTCTCCTATAAAGTAGCCAAACAGTAGAACCTAATACCCCAGAATATCCTAAAAAACACAGATAGTCATAACTTCAAACAAGTCCTAAAGGAATACCTTACTCAACAATGGCTATGCACATGTAATACTTCTGGCTAGTTTCTCATGCCATCAATCAAATGTTTCTTTTCTGCTATCTTCTCCTTGTCTTATTTCTACCGAATGAAAATACCACAATGGTTTATTTCAGTTATGTATCTAATGAGTTTCATATTACTGTCTGTAGTAAGGCTTAGGAAATGTAATGTTTTCTGTTTACATTCTCTTTTTGTAAATTGTGATTGTAGGCATCGGTTAAACTTTTTCTATAGTCTTTGTAAATCTTTGTAAATTTTTTGTAATCTTTTTTGTACTATTGTTATGGAGGTTTTCTCCCCGTGTCTCTGCTGAAAATGGGCTACTTGCCCAGCCAGACACTACCTGGTTAACAAATGTAAAATAAATAAACAAATAAATAAGTAAATAAAATAAAATGCCAGGAAAAAAAACTCCACTTGAGATATATGATTCCCTCTCATCTTTAAAGAAGAATCTACAGTTTTCCAGGACAGAACATAATCTTAGATTTAGAAGTACTGATTTTCATCTTAACTGTGAGTGAACCATTCCAGTGTGCGCCAGAGATAACAGACACTTGAGGCCCAGAAGACAATATCTACAAACAACAGAGATGTAACCCTAATGTCTCTAAACTGGAGGCTTCCCAAACTCCAACTGTGCCTTGATATCCCACATCGATCTTAAATATATTGGACTTTAACATTATGAATGTGGATGCAACTCTTACTCCGCAAATACAAGGAGTGAATGTCACGCAGCAGTGGTCCTGTCACCCTTTTATTATTATAGCAGTTCCTCTAAGACATTCTTGGGTTCTTGATATGTGAACATTGTGTTAGCACTTATTTTGTGATCACTAATGTTCGATTGCCTGTTTTTTTTCCTGGTAGAATGAATTGTCAGTATAAAGTGAATTTCTCCTTTCTCCATAATCTCAGAGTTGGTATATATAAGTAGTGGGGTAATAGGGGGTGCAGCCTCCCACACTGGGAGTGTAGAGATGCTGTGAGTTTTTTCCTCCTGAATGTTGTTCACATTTGGGAGATTTTGCTGTTTCTGATTCCACTTCTTTGAGGTAATTACCAATGACTCACTGAGCTGTCAGGAAGCCGAACAAAATCCATACAGACAAAACTGATAAACTCTGACAGCCCCTCCAGTGCTTTTGCAAGGGTAAAGAGTTAATCTACTATTTCACAGCCAGTCAGGACAAACCCCATATTTCCCCTACTGAATCAGAGACCCAAATAGCAGAAGGAGTCCATTTTCTAGCACCCTGTGCAGGCTTTACCTAGGAGGCTGAAGAATGCAAGCCATCTGTAACTGGTGAATGCCCTCTAGCTGTTGTGTAAATATAAAATGGTTTACCCTATGCCATTTAGTATTAAGTTTTCATTTTGCTTATACTTGCTATGTGTGGTTCTGAAAAAATGGCATACATGAATAACTAAGTTTTCCAGCAGAGATGTTCGGCTATAATTGTCTTGTATTATCACAAGATCCTTGAAATGTAAGAGCCTGAGCCTACATATCACCAGATGTATTAAGGTTAGATAACACTGGAATGTCAGAGTCTAGAATAAATCATAATACTTTCAGACTGCAGGAGACTAATAATTTAATGTATAGGTAGGAGTAATTTTTTGTTCTTCCTGTATGACTAGACCAGTCAAAGATTAATTTTATTTTTCTTAATCAAATGTACAAGAAATTATTTGTTTTTTCCCAACATACTGCCATAAAAAACAGCTTCACTGGAAGTCCTGTCACCGATCAAACTTGCAGCCCACTGGTCTCCTAAGAGACCAGAAAAAAAGTATTTAGTCAAGTACACCAGTAAAGTAACTGCTTGATTAGGGAGTGAGGATAAAAGCTTACAGCATCCTGCTGGAGTCTAATTTCTGTTAACTGGCTTTGGGTATTTGTTGTCCAACAGTAGAAAAAAAAGTTAAAGGAAAAAGACTTCAAGTTATTTATTTTTAATACAGTTTAAAGTACGTTATTAGTATCTTCAGTCTGATCAGTGTCAATCCAGCCTTTTTCAAAGGGTGTATGTGATTGTGTCACTAATCGAATAAACCTACTGTTCCAGTTACAGACAATGCCAGAAAATTATGTGTGGTAACTATTAAAAACGTCATAAAATCACTTTGCAAAGAATTTTGTGAAACTATACAAAAAAACTGTAAAAATCGATCTAAAAAATTGTATAAAAACAAATGTTGGAACCCTATACATGTTCAAGTGATATATAAAATTAATAAATATATTAATTAACTAAAGCTGCTACTACATATAATTTTTATATAGTTGTTCAATAGTTTGGCATTATATACGTATTTTCTATTGATATGTTTTTTATTGACATACACAAGTATATTTATAAGAACATGATTTAATTTTGGTTAAAGTTTTTAAATGCATGTCTTTGCACATCTAGTTATTAAATTAGGTATCAAATAGTATTTATGGGTTAGTAATGGTTTTACAGTCTTGAATAGTGAGTGTGGTTTCCTTTTAAGAACAAGTAAAAGAATTGTATGTAAGGGATGATGTATCCAATTAATTATTTTCATTCCAAAGACATGCATCTGGAGCATTTCTCCCCGGGCCTCCGCTGAAAACAGGCTCTGTGGAACCTAGTCGGACTTTCCTGGTCAACAAATGTTAAATAAAAATAAATAAATAAAAAATAATGAGAGGAGTACATAAAGGTGAACTTAAAGTTTGATATTTGATTCTGATGAAATCCCTGTGTGAGGGAAGAAAGCGCTCAACTCGTGTGTTTTTTATTTTCAGTTGTGTTTGAGACCGTGGTGCAAGCAGTGTTTGGCTCCTCCAGTTATTACCTAGACCTTAGATCCTTTCTATTATTCCTTTTTCTTTGCTATTCTCATATTCTATTACTGCTAATGAAATTCGCCTGTGGTCTCCATCTTTATTATCTCTACTTTTTCTACCTTTTTACTGTTGCCACTAAAGACTTCCTATATGTTTCCTTATCATATTCTCTCTTTTATTTTTCCTCTCTTATTCTATAATTTCTGTAACGTCTATATGTCTTTCCTTCCCTCAATCTCAGTTCTTCTTCTGTAATCATTGCATCTTATTTTCACTCAGATTACTATACCGAACTTTAGCAGAATAATATTATTTTAGTATATTAGGTGTATCTAGTGTGTGACCATAAACTTTTAGTTTTCTTCTTTATTTTTTGCATTACCTATAGTTATATTACATTGTATTAGTTTTTTTTTTATAATGTATGTGTGATGCCGGTGCCCTGGCCCAGCAATCAAGGAGCCTCACTCCTCACCACTAACACCAGAGAGGGTGTCTCATTTATGAGGAAAGGATAACAAACACACACAGTAAAGCGCAACTCCCCTTAAGAGCACACAGAGATCACAGGCTGGGGCTGGTCGCTCCCTTACTCTCCAGGTCCCCAATAAGACTCCCCACTGGCACAGCTATAGGGTCCAGATCACAGCCTAGCTGGGAAAGCTAAAATCTCCAGCACCCTCTCTGTCCAACCAGAGCTTCATGTCCCTGCCCAAGTAGCTGACACACACACACTTTGAGATAAGAGTTTATACAACCACACAGACACTTCTGGGGAAGGCTGGCACAGGTTCTCCAGCTGTGCCCCTTTTACCCAGACTATATGGTAGTAGCCTGCCACCACCCAGATAATAATTATCAGCTACTCAAAGGCCCTTAAAAGGGTGTCCACTTATTACTGTGCAATATTATTATCCAATTGATAGTATGACTAAACAGTCTCAAGGCTTATTAGAGTGACTTGGTACAGGATCCTTATATACATGCAATGTACTCTAGAGCTTAACTTATTTCTACACAAACCAGCCACAGTTAAAAGGTTTTAAAATATTTAATAATAACTAATTAAAACCACAACACAATACTTTCTACTACACAGTCAGTGCTAGTCAAGAGTTCAGAGATCACACAGAAATACTTAAAATAATTCAGTAGTACAGTTCTGACATCACAGACAAACACTTAGTCTAATCATTCTCTTTTCTAGCTATCCCTAAAAGAAAATACAAGTCTAAGATAACTTACTTAAAGAAAACAGGAAGAGTACTGTGAGTTGGATGATTAAGACAAAAATGCTTGATGCCTTCTGATGCTCTCTGTTTAAATTGCTATTGCAGTTCTGATAAACATTACATCATTCTTTTTCATTTTCCTGGAGTTCCCAGGCTACACATTAACTGCATTTACATTCTTAACATCTCCATTTTGTTATCTTGCAGCTGGTCAGGAACAGAGCAATAAAAATACATTTGCATGTTTAAATCTAGCAATTTAACTCTTGGTTAAAACAATAGAAATAATTTATTGATCTAGACTTTTCGGCACCACTGTCTACTTCAAAGGGTCGCCACATGCTTTACTTTGGTCAGTAGAGTGCACTGTTGTCACGTTTATTTCCAGTTCCACATGTAACAGTATTTCTTTACATTTAAGACAACAAGCCTGTAGTTTACATTCATATTTACAAATGACAGAATTATCTGTAAAATATTCTATCTGGCTATGTTGGCAGCCTTCACTCTTCTCTACCAGTCTTCACAGTATGCATCAAGTGTTGTATATTCCAAATGTTTTTCTGTTAGTAATAATTTTCTCCATTGCTTCTGTATATGCTTAAAATGAATGCCTTGTTTTACTATGAATTCTATGTTGTGTTTCATGTGGAGATTTTCTCCCTGGGCCTCCAGTGAAAATTTACTCTTCTTGGCCCAGTGGAATTTCCTGGTAAACAAATGCCAATAAATAAATAATAAATAATTACATAGTAAATTAAGACAGTCACCTTTTTGAGTTATTTGATAACTCCAGTGCAGAAAAGATACCATCCTTGTATTCAAGCACCGCTAACTATATATTGGTGACGTAAGCAGACAAATTACATCACACAGTTTGGTCCAGTAATAGTGCAGACACCACATCATGCTATCAAGACTGTTTTATACTCTACAGATCATGAAGCAATCAGGGAGGAAAGATTTGGTAAATGTCTCATTGAGTTTGAATGGAGAAATGTGACAGTGGAAACAGGGGATCACAATTGTCTATCACAGCACTTGTTGTATAATGGAAATCCCCACAGCTGTCAGGATGGGATTCAAAAAGTGCCAGAGTCTCCATTTTCTAAAGAATTTGATACAAAATGCAAATGCATTCATGTGGATGGAGCTAGATAGTGGAATGAAGGAAGGTACAAGAGAAGGTCTGCGGTGTATGTTGTTGATGGCAGTACAACATAGTTGTGCAAGTTAAGTTACAAATACATGTCAGGACAAACAGCAGAATTAGAGACAGTGTTGTATGTATTCCAAATGACAAAAGAGGAAGATGGGCAAGCAAACATCATCAGTAATAGTTTGTGGTGATAGCCCTTAGCATAAATTTTGCTGTGTGGAATATAAGGGGTTTTGTGGACAGTAACAAGCCACTACAGCATTTAAAACACAAGTATTGGGATTCACATTTGAAAGAGTTCTGCAATAACATGGTAGAGGAATGTACAGTACGTGTGTGTTATAGTACATTTACAGGCAAGTCCAACCTGTAAAAAAAAACAGTTACAGAGAGACAGTGATACAGTGTGCACATAGATTATGCAGGACCAGAGACTTGCTGGTTGTAGTCAATACATTTTCTAAATGGGCCTGAAGTGATATCACCCAAAATTTGTACCACAAAACCACAGTGTCAGCCCGGTGGATACATATATTTTCAAAATAGGGTTCGGCTCAGATAATAGAAGTAGATAGTGGTCCACAATTCATCAGTGAAGTTATGAATGAGATGTGCATTCTATTGGGGATCCAGCAGAGATTGATGTACCATACCATAGTCAAATGGAATTGTAGAAAAAATGAACAGAACTCTTAATGAATGGTTAAAAATGTCTCCTGTCTAGAAAGGGGAAGTAACTAGGTTCAACATCTACCAGATAGTCTGTTTGGAGCCAGAGTATCTCCAAGTGCTAAGACAGGTATTATACCTTTTGAACTGATGACAGGCAGGTAGATGCCAGTGCATTTTCCATTTGACCCTAATGCTCCAGTTTCTAGTGCTGAAGTTAAAGTAACATGGCGTAATGCATGGTTATAATGCATAGTTACAGCAACTACAAAAATCTTTAACAGAAATTAGCATGTTTGCTGCAACAAAGCATATTAAAGTACCAACAGCACTTACTGTACAGTTACAGCTAGGGAAAAGAGTAATGATTACATTTTTTTTTTTTTTTTTTTACAAGTAGGTCCCTGGAACAGTAAATGGGAAGGTCCTTATGTTGTCATTTCAGAGCTGGGACCATTATTGTACACTTTTAGAAAATAAAATAAGGGGAAAGATAGGAAGACAAGATAAAGTGGTGCACCTAGACCAGTGTAATGTAATTAAATCAGTAATAACTGATAACAACTGATACTGCTTTTATTTACTTATTTTTTGTTTCTAAATAATGAAGCGTCAACATCAACTCAAAGAAGTTTGTTAAACAAACAAGAAAGAGTAACCAAAATGAAAAACATCTCAGTATTATGATACTGCAAGCCTTCCGAATATTTTTAGTGTATAGTATTACAGCTTTTTCTGTGTACTTATGTACTATCAATTTACATTAACTGTAATACTGTTCAGTATTATTGTATTGTTTCTTGTTGTCACATAGTATTGAATTATTGTGTTTCATGCAGTAATGCAAAAACTTAAAGAAACCAACTAACCATTTGGAGTTCACCATAATGTTAGCATTTGTCAAGTTGATTATTTTAGTATGTATACAAGTTATTTCAGCAAACTTAGTTAAGTTAATAAACATAAAAGGACAGCAAGGCAAAAGGCAAAAGGCTGTCAGTGCAGAATTTTAGTTCTCAGAGTTTCATACCTTCCTTGCTATGCACTACACCTATTTAGATGTTAATAAAACTAATTCTAGATATATGTTCAGAAAGCAACTGAAAGTGTTTTATAAAAAATTATAGTAATCAATCACAAGCCTTAACAGATGGCACTTATTTTGTATGTGAAATTAAAGCCTACAAATGGTTGCAAGCAGATTGATTGAGAACCTGCTATATAGGCAATTGGAAATATTATCAGATTTAAAATAAGTCATAGGCAAAGGGAAATAAAACCAGAAACAATAGACCATGCAAAAAAAAAAAAATGTAAAACGTGAACTGGGAGAGATAGTGCAATTCAGGAGCAGGTATATTTCATTGGAATGGATCAGTTAAGGCTACTTGGGAATTTAAAAATGTCTAGGTTAATGGAAACATTGGCCAGTGCTATATATGGTGATGTTACAGATATCACAGCAGAAATGACAGCTATGTGGACAGTACTACTACAAAACAGGATGGGCTTAGTTTGCTTATTGGCAGGAAAAAGGGGTATGTGAGTATAATTATATTGGAATGCTGGATTTATATTTCAGATAACAATGAATATATTAAAAACATCTACAAGTTATTCAAAAAGTGGGAAAAGTAGCACGACCAAGCTATTATGAGTCTTTCTTTAAATAGTTAAGCAAGTTGTTTACAGGTTGTAAAGGAACAACCATTTTTTTTTCTTAAAATTTATTTATTTTCTAGTACAAGTAGACTTTTAGTATTACAGGTTTGCTGTGCTCAAATATATTCTTTGGTTCGAAAAGTTAGTCCATATAACATGGACTTAAAAACGGGGAATTGATAGCTATTGATAGTTGCTGAGTAAATACAAAATGGATTCCACTTACTCCATTTTGTATTATGTTTTCATTTTGCTTATACCTGTATGTGGTTTTAAAAAAAATAGCATACATGAAAAGGTAATTGTCACATCATAAATGTTCATCTATAATTGCTTTGCGTTATCACAAGATCCTTGAAATGTAAGAGTCTGAACTAAAGTATAACCAGATGTATTAAGTTTAGATAACATTTGAATGTGGGAGTCTAGTATAAATTATAATACTTTCAGACTATAGGAGTCTGATTATTTATTGTATAGCTTGGAGTCATTTTCCTTTCTTCCTGCATGATTAAAAGTGTCAATGGATAATGTTGTTTTTCTTAATCAAATGCACAAGAAATTAGTTGTATTATCCTAACAAACTGTTATAAAAAAGCTTCACTTGAAGTCCAGTCACCAGTATGACTCGCAGCCCATTGGTCTCCTAACAGAAAAAAGATGTGTTTAGCCAAGCACACAGGTAAAGTCACTGCTTGATTAGGTTGTGAGGTACAAGATTTACAGTATCCTACTGGAGTCCAGTTTCTGTTAAAAGTCTCAGGGTTTTTGTTGTCTGAGAGTTAAATCAACAGTTAAAGGAAAAAAATTATTTGAGTTATTTCTTTTTAACACATTTTAAAGTACATTATTAGTATCTTCAGTTTTATCACCCATCTTGGATGTATTTGACTTTAACAGTGTGAACGTAGACAACTCTTGCAGCACAAATACAGGGAGTGAATGGCATGCAGCACTGATCCTGTGATCCCTTTATTGTTGCAACAACTTACCTAATAGATTCCAGGGTTCTTGATCATATCCCTTTCCCAGGTCCCCAAAAATGGCTTGTATGTGAAACATTAGTGATGGTTATTCATTTTGTTTGATCACTACTGGTTGATTTCTCAGCTTTTTCCTGGAAGAACAATTTGTCAGAAAAAAAGGGAATTTCCCCTTTTCCCATGATAGTGTGACCTCAGAGTTGGTATATATAAGTAGTAGGGGTATGAGGGGAATGCAGCTTCCCACATTGGAAGATGCAGGGGGGCTGTGAGTTTTTTCTGCCTGAATGATGTTCCTATTTGGGAGATTTTACTCAGTTATGATTGCGCACCTGTGAGGCAATCAAAAATGAGTCACTGACCTGTCAGAAAGCCCAACAAAACACATATGGACATAACTGGTAAACTCTGACAGCCCTTCTAGTCTCTGTTCAAGGAGAAAGCATTTATATACTGTTTCATGGCCAGAACAGACTCCATATTTCTCCTTTTGAATCAATGTCTCAAGTATCAGAAAGAGTCTACTTCCTAGCACCATGCTGTAGGATTTTGCTGGAAGGCTGAAAAATATGAGACATATATAAATGCAGAATGCTCTGCTGCTCCCTCTTTGAAACCAAGGACGATGAGGACAACCTACCCACTTTGTCAGCCTAGAGGTGTTAATAAACAATTCAACATCATACAGGCTTTTCTGTGTTTTCATCAGGATCTCATTCACTCCTGCAGCCTTGCTATTTGAAAACTGTTTAATCACTGCTGTGACCTGATTTAAAGAAAGGAAATTTATTTTAAAAATTGCTTCTGGCACTGCCTGGGCAAAGCAGAGCACACCCACTGCATTCAGACTTTTCTCACTGCATTCAGATGTTTCTCAAAGCAATCTTTTCTCCTGAAAAAATGCCTGCAGTCAAGGTCAGCACCTCTCGATTCTTGCAGTAAATAGCCTGGGCAATGTCCTACCTATCCCTCCTGAGTCACTGAATTGTTTAATTTTTCAATAAGAACTTTCAATGCTACAAATTTTATAAATATTTAATATGTTTTTTTTTTTTCATTTTTGTATTTCATATGA